>NC_048302.1:45008861-45178984 GCF_013100865.1 Trachemys scripta elegans | reverse complement strand
ATGCATCCGAAGAAGTGGGCTGTAGTCCACGAAAGCTTATGCTCTAATAAATTTGTTAGTCTCTAAGGTGCCACAAGTACTCCTGTTCTTCTTTTTGCGGATACAGACTAACACGGCTGTTACTCTGAAACTTGTCAGGAGGAGGAAAGAAAAGAGATTTCACAGTAGTGAAAAAGGAGAATGAAGGCAAAAGGTTGCTGGTGCTTCACTTGAAGCAGGAAAAAGCATCTAACAATCCAAAGTAGAGCTCTGTGGGGCTTGAAAGCTTGTCTCACTCACCAAGAGAAGTTGGTTCAACAAAGAAGATAATACCTCACCTACTTTGTCTCTCTGATATCCTGGAACTAACACGGCTACAACTATATTTCATAGTATGAAATATTATGGAGTAATGCATGTGCACTAAGATCAAACCTGTCTCTAAGGGGAAAGTAGAGCAACCTACACAGTAGAGTCTCCAAACTGGGTGATGAATGCTTATGAAAATAGCACAAGTTTTTGAAAAAAAATAAGTTATTTTGAAACCTTACAGTTGCACTTCTCCTTTATTCCCCACCAATAAAAGTCCAATGCTTCCCATATCACCCCTCTAAGCACAGCTCAGATTTCCCTCGTAGTCCTCTCCCCATACAGGGCTGCCTTGCAAAACCCCAGTTGCCCCATTCTCCCTCATATCCCCTCTGTCTACCATAATCTCCTCCCTAACAATTTCTATTTTAAAATATCAATACACCACTGTGGACACACATCAATATGTGAATGGTGTGGTAAGGTAGAACGGGCATGCTGAGGACTGTGCATGTGAGGCAATATGTGGGGGAGATAAAGTTTGTGTGAGGAAGGTGACTGTAGGGGGGCTCTGGGAGACAGGGAAAATAGGAGGGACTGTAGGTGGTAAGGGGGATGGTAGGCAAACAAAGCTTTGATGGAGCATATGGAAATATGAGTTGTGTGTGAGAATGGGGAAGTGTTAGACCTCAAGCTGGAGGATCTGGAGCGGGAAAGGAGGAGGATGTGCCTGCAGTGTCTGAAGTAACTGAATGTATGGATGAAATTTCAGGTGGACCCAAAGAAATGTGGGGAAAGCAGCAAAAATTTCACAGGAGGCATTTTAATCACTTCCTCTGCAAAATATATATATAATTTTTTTTCTGAAATATTACATCAAAAATTCAGTTGTGCTCTGAAGAGTTATTGTGCCAAGTTAACATATGTGAACAAGTATTTTAGTCCTGGTTGGAATGCAAATCTCAGCACAACCTTAACTATGAAATTATAGTACAACTCCAAAATCAACATTCAGTAAATCTAAAGCTTTAGCATACTGAAAGGGGTGCAGAATATCTTGCAAAACCAAAACACGAAAGGGTCAAAGTTCTGCAACCTCCTCCACACCCAGTAGTTAAGTGGCTTTTAAACCCCTTTAATAAATATTCCTATTCTCTGCTAAGTAAACTTTTCCATCAGCAAAGGATTCTAATACAGCTATTTTAAATACAAACTGAAATCTAATTTATTAAAATTCATGCATACATTTCAAAATATATTCATTAGCTACCTGTGCAGCCCCATATTGCTCATGAAATTGCTCTCCACTTTATTCATACAGAAAATAGATAGCACTATCAGTGAGAGTGAAGTTGCAGCTCTCTCCTCATTTGAAATGAGACAGGATTTCTTCTGCTTTCAATAATTTTGAATATCTAAGTGGGGAGCTATTGATATACAGAAATATACTAAAATTAGTATCAAGATGATCTGAGTCACAATTTTTTTATGGGTCAGCTGAAAGCTTTACTTTGGGAAGATACCACTGCTGTCTGACCTGAATTAGCTCTGACTGGCTAAAGACCAATAGTCTCTAGGAAACATGCAAACAATCTTTAGCTCCGAAGTTAGTATTTGCAAAGAAGCATGGTCACATTACTCAAGGCTAGCACAAATCCACTGCTCACCATTCATTTTAAAATTACTCCCCTTGTTTCTACAACAATCTTTTGACTTTTTCTAGCCCATGTCTTACACCTTTTCACTCTACTCTTCTTAGCATTGGAATCCTCTATATCCTTGTGATGGGGTGGATAAACCGTATGCTGGAGAGTTAAGAGGGCAGGAACAACTCTGGGCTCAAGAAGCCTCCCCCCAACAGGCCTGATGGGCATGCTCCAGTTGGTAGAAGGACTTAAAAAGGAATCTTTTCAGCATAGCAGGTTGATAGGTGGAGAGAGGCAGACCTACACTTACTACTGCAAAGGGACTGTGTCAGGAAAGCGTTCCCAGGGGGAGGGCTGCTACACAGAGCGAGGCTCCCTACCCCTCCGAGACCTGCATACCAGTTCATTATGGACAACCAACAGCCACGACATGCCCCAAAGGGAGGAACAAAGCAGAATGAAGAGATCGAGAGAAGAGCATTAGCCAGCCACATGCAGCTGACTTCTGCATTACATCCTCAAGAGGGCCCCTGGAATGGGAGGGGTTGGCTTCCCCCACCCAATAACCACTAGGTGTGGCTGCTGCCGGACTGCTACCGCTAGGCAGAAGCACTCCTGCTTACAGTTCTAGATGCAAGTAATTTCTGCTCTGCAAATTCTGTGATATGGATCAACTTTCCTATATCGCTCTGCTTCATTAACTCCTCATCTCTTTCAAATTTCACTCCAAATGTATTTTATTCTTCTCCACCAAAACTACATTTCTTTCTACCTCTCCTTTTATTTGTTTTTTAATTTACAGCCACAAAGATGGAGAATATGTGGAGTTCCCCCTTCTGTGCTTTTTAGCTTGGGAGAACTCAGCTCTCTTTAAGCCTCCTCCTCATGCCTATGTCTGGCTGGTATAATAAAACATATGAGGTAGGAGAATATGATGTCGGCGAATGAAAAGGAATTGGTTCCTGAATGAGGCATTTATTGGTCTCAGATACAGTGTGCCCCCAAGCCTAGAGGAAGCAATGCAGGGGGTCTTCATTTCTGATGCCCTCAGCGACCACTTCTTTGGCCTTGTGATGGCCTTTCCAGTCTGTGTTTCTCCCAAGTCTCCATCTGGGTGTCCTGTGGTGTGGTTACAAATTCCAAGCCTTCCCACCTGTAGTTGGGATAACATCATCTGATAAGAAAAAAAGAATTGTCTAACCTAGAAATTGCCTATCAGTCCCCATTTTTATTTTAATAATAAAAAAAAAAACAATATCCTTGATGGCTGCACAACATGGCCACCATTGGTTGGCTGACTTCTTGTACATGTTATGGAAGACATGGGCTTCAAGGAGTATTTGGAGGAGAAAGTAGTAGAATTCCAGTTCAGATGTCAGCTGTGGCAGGCTGAATCATGATTCCCTTATTAATGCTAAATGTGGAAAAATTCCCCTTTTCTAAACTTAATCTCCCTGCTTGGTTTCTAGCATCAGCCTCTGAGAGACAAGTGGGAAGGTTCATTTAAAGTCCTCCTTCACTCTGCCTTTCCTGCACTTGTTTTACTTATTGTCAAAATAATAAATTTTAGATGTCTTCTGGCCCTTTACAATTCACTTAGGTCCATAGATTCAGGTAAGCATGTAATGTTTAGTGCATAGGCACTGACTCCGTGGGTGCTCAGCACCCACTGGGGGTCCTGCCAATCAGCTCCACCCCTTTGCCCCCAGCACCTCCCACCCACCGTTGATCAGCTGTTCAGCAGCAGGCAGGAGGCGCTGGGTGAAGAGGGGGTGGAGCGGAGGCAGGAAGATGCAGAGCGAGAGTGGGGCATGCTCAGAGGAGGGGGAGAAAAGAGGCAGAGCAAGTGTGGGAAGGAGTGGAGTGGGGGCAGGGCCTTGGGCAGAGCAGTGGTGGAACACCCCCAGGGAAAATCAGAAAATCAGCACCAGAGCTTCAGTGGCCTTCCAAACTTCAAAAAATTTGTCCATCAAAACAGCAACCTTATAACACTATGAATGCATTTCAGCTCTACAGCGATCAGATATATAATATGATGCTACAATTGGACTATATGAAAGAAGAATTTGTTACATACTTGGAATTTAATATTTTGTAGGTAGTTCAATTAAAAAAAAAAGTGTCTACTTCACACAGTTTTTTGGCTCTTATAAAACATGAGGTTTAAAAACGTATTTTAACTACTTTAACAATTTTAGCAGATGTTTACACCATGTATATTGCCATTTCATTCTCACTCTTCCATCCTTCACTCCTACACACTAGCAGTCAGCTAGTATTTTTCTCATTTTTCTATGGACTGGCACTTGGAAACACCCACTTCATTCCTTCACAGCTTCACTCACTGAATAGTTTTCAATTGCGTTGAGGCAAAGTCTAGTGCACAGATGAAAAAGTCATACAGTACCTAGCAACTGCGTGACTGCTTTTCAATTTTTTAAATCCATTTCTTAGGTTTCTGACAGACTCGAATTGAATGTTTTTAAAGGAAATGTGAAAACTGAACTTCTGCTTTTAATAAGATTCCAATATAGGCTGTAGTGTCAACATGCTTTGAATTATATTTCTCCTTTAAAATATATGGTGCCAAGACAAAAGTAATGGCTCTTTTCATTGTTTGAAATCACATTTAACTGTATGTAGCAACTCAAATGGTAATGTACAAATTATACCCCCTGTATGGCATGTTTAAAAGAATTGGCAAATAGAAAAATCATGTGTCTTTACAATACATACTTGTAAGTACCCTACTAGGAAATCAGAGGACACAGAATAATCAAGTGTACATAGCTGCCTGCGCTCAGGATTTGGAGTGAATTTCTCAGGCCTTCAAAGATGTCTCCAAAATTCAAGGATTTTCTGGGGTTTCCTAGTTTGTGTGTCACAAATATGAAAGTGACACTGAAAAAAATACAGGGGGAAAAACAGACAGATCTTGTCTGCACAAGTTGCAAAGCTTCCAGTTTTTAAGCCTCATCATTGTCAAATTCACCTGTAGTAGATGATGTATCATTTATGTTTTGATGTATTTTTTTAAATATCAAATACTGAAGCTTGTGGTGTGTGCAAACAGATGTACAGGCTTTTAGGTCCTTATTCAAGAGAGAGAGAGGAATTAACCACATAGTTTTCTTTCTTTATAAAATGAACCTTCCATCTCTCTCATCAGGTAATTTCATATCCACTTTTTGATATTTGGTCGTTAATAATATTTTTCTATAAAATACATGCTTAAATATCTGTAAAAATGCTCACAAAACAATACTTAAAACTAACAACAGATACATGGGAGAACCATAGGCATGAAAGTAGTATGCACCAACTCTCACGCACATCCCCTCCCCCCCGCATCCTTCATCCATGAAGTTCAACTATGTTGTGCCAATGAAGTTTGTGTTCAAAACTCTCAGCATTAAATTTTGCTGTTTATAATATGATTTTTTATTACACTATTTATATATAGAAGTTTTGATTTATATATGCATCCAAATATTGATAAATCTGCTATTTTCTGTTAGGAGAATAGAAATGTTCCTGTTGCAGCATTATGAAAAGATGGCTCTTTAAGTCTTTAACCGGTGTCCATGCATGTTTTTTGCTGCAGCCCTATGTGCATCTGTTAAACTACCACAGCACAGAAAAGTAATAAAAAATGTTGAACATTTTACACATTTTTACAGTAGATTAACACAAATATTATTTAGCACTATATACCTATGATTCTCCCTAGCACTAGGCCAAGCAAGCAGATACTGTAGCCAAGTTCTTTAAAATATCATTAAAGCACTACAATAAATATTTCAGTTCCATTTCCCTGGAAAATAAATACAAAAATTAAAGAAAAGTGATCTGATTATTCATTAGACACTTTCTCCTCTTTGCCTGGGTGAAGGTAGCTACTGCATTTCATAAATTTGGAAAGATTCACATACAAATACATCTATTCATTCCCACACACACAAATATAAATGCAAATAATTATAACAGTGGTGTGACATAATTAACTTCCCCCATTCACACTAGAACCCAGATTCCTGAGTTCATGGTTTGGTCTACAATTAAGTTATATCATCATAGCTGTGTCAGTCAGGAGTGTGAAAAAACCACAAACAATCAACATAGCTATGTCAACAAACCCCCCCATTGTAGATACATCTATGTCAACGGATGAGTGCTTTTGTCAACCTAGCTCTGGTTGTTAGAGAGGTGGTGTTCAAAAAAACCTCATTTTGGTCTAGGCTGTGTCTAAACCAGGAGGCTATGCTGACGCAGGCTCTGTAGAGTAGACATACCCCCAATCCCTTGTCTTCACCACAAGATCATCCTACTTCCATGAGTAAGGACTACTCAAATGAATAAGGGTTTGCAAGATCAGCCCTTTTGCATATGGGGCAGTTTTGCAAAACCTTAGCAGAAAAACAGAAGGAAACTTAGGATATCTTAATTTACTGCCACTAGTACACTGAAGGTGAAGAATTTAGTAGCAATCTGACAATTAATAAATTTTAATTAAAAAAAAATTCTAGACATTTCAAAGTAAAAATACACTGTTCTTATATATGTACATGACTTGTGAAGTAAATGCTAGCTATGTAATATATACTACTACATCTTTCAAAGTGAAAAAATACAACTGAAGCAAAAGCTACAATAATAAAATACACTGCTGAAAAAAAATTACCAGTAGCACTCCTCTCTCCAATAATCTTTCACATTTCTCTCTTCCTTTATATTTCTCATCATTTCTGAAGGATTCTCAATTAAAACTAAAGGAAAAGTTTAATATGGTATGAAGACAATTGTGCTAATAGATTTGAAGTGAGTCTATTCTTTAAGAAGGCAAAATACTTCTGTGCACAAATTTGAGTTTAACAGGCACACAATCAATGATCCATCCAGGCTTATACATTTGTTTTCCTTTTCTAAGCCTACATCTTGTGTTAAAATGCACTTATTTGTTCCTTCTTTAGTGTAGGTGCAGCAGCCTACAATGTATTCATTTGTAAGGTCATACTCCTAGTTAGCCTTGTAACCTTCCACAGAGAAAACAAATCTTTAAGATGGAGACTCAGTGGATCTGTGCACCCTTGTTCAGAAGTTTCTATAAATCTACAGATTTCATGCAGTGGATTGAATGTCCTCTCTATTTGTTTTCCAAAATCATATCTAAAACTGTGTAATTAGTTAATGTGCTGGCATATGACACAAGAGAAAAATAAGTACTGTATTATTTTTTTTAATAAAACATTTTAATGTTGAGGCTACTGTAAACAGGGGCGGCTCTAGCTTTTTTGCCGCCCCAAGCACGGCAGTCAGGCTGCCTTCAGCAGCATGCCTGTGGGAGGTCCCCGGTCCCACGGATTTGGTGTACCCGCCGCCTAATTGCCGCCGAATCTGCGTGACCGGCGGACCTCCTGCGCTGGTTCCTGGAGCCGCCGCTGACTATAAATGCATAGATATTCCCTGTGCTAAGAACATAACGGCCATACTGGGTCAGACCAAAGGTTCATCTAGCCCAGTATCCTGTCTTCTGACAGTGGCCAATGCCAGGTGCCCCAGAGGGAATGAACAGCTAACTAGGAATCAAACTTAACATACACATTGATAATAATTGCAATAGTCATTTAAATAAATATTAGGAAAAATTCTCTACACTCCAATTCTATTAGATCTACTAAAAGAAACCACCAGAAGCTAACTGAAATGGTTACAACAAAATTAGAACTACAACAGTTACTTTCTTTGTCTGATGGAAATTCTAGGGGAGCAAGGTGCATCAAGTGACAGCCTTTGTAAATGTTAGCCTCTTGAACTTTTTTGACCAAGCCCTATTTTATATCCCACATTTTGTATGCAAATGGAAGCTCATCTGAAATCCTATGTTCTATGCCTCAAGAAAAAAAGTCTCCCACCTACTTGTTTTGTTCAGGCAGCAGTCTCAGTGGGGCCTCACTGGAATTTCCTTCATGCAGTGGGAAGAGGGGAGCTCCTGGAAATATTTTTTCCCCAGTGTGTGTTGACTTCCTTGGGTTCCTGAGTGGACCCCCAGCAACATTCAAAATCATGATTATGTGTTGCTCTGGGTTTGATGGTTTGAGTCAGTCTGAAAGAGGAATGTAATAGATGGGCACTTTTCTGCAGAGCCCTCACTCAGATACATTCTGTACAGCTCAATGACTTGTGTCAGCTCTAATTTAGTTTATTGCATTTGAAACCATTTTTTGATGGGGATCAAACATGAATTTTCTTATTCTTGACCTTATGTGAGAAGTCAGGTGGACTTCTTCTAATGGTTATTTCACAGTCTGCCTGTAAGCTTCTCTTTAAGAGAGTGATTTCTGAAATCTCAGGCATTGCAGTAGGGGTAAAAGTAATTATAATAAAATGAAAAGGATGCCATAGGCTTTACCTTTGGAACACCCCTGTGTGGGGCGGCAGAAGAAGTATGAGCGCTTTTTTGTCCTGAGTGCCTTTCTCTTGCTGCTGGGCTTGCTATAGATTAGATTTTAAGAAGCTCTGTCCCACCAGCTACTAGTGTCAGGGTAGCAGTTCCTGCTCCCCATTCTGGGTGTTAACAATAGTCCCAAACCAAAAGGCAAAACAGAACAGTCCTGCAGCCCACGAACAATCTGGGTTCATCTCTTTCCTTTCAAGACAACCAGGTCAGTAGTCTCTGAGTTGGACTGGCTTTCTAAACCCTTGTCAGTCTGAGGAGCCCCATCCAAGCTTCTTGAGCTCAAGGAAAAGAAGAAAAAACAAGGTAAAGAAGATCCATTTATTTATCCAGAGCACCCAGGCATCAGAGGATCTTCAGCATTTCCCAAGCCCTGCTGGTTCAGGGAGCTCTGTGAATTAGCTCTACTTCCCTCTGAGTACCAGCCCTCATAGTGCTTTGATCCTCCATTTTAAGGAGTTGTCCTATTCCAGGTGCAGCAGACCTCATAAGAAATGGCTACATAGCCTGCAAAAGAGAGCCTCCCAGCCTGGATTGTCAGGCTCAGGTTTGCAGGGCTCAAGCTAGAGTTCTAAAAATAGCTGTATAGACCGTGATTTGAAGTTATATCTTAGAGTGGGCTTCAGAGACTGAGCTCTAGCCCAACCCACACCTACACTGCAATTTTTATAGCAGAAGCCATAATCTGTTGATCTGGGCTGGGAGGATTGCTGCTGCAAGCTGTGTAGATGTACCCACAGGTGCACGGTGTTGGAGTTGATTGTGTCCTGAGGTTCTCATTAACCCCTTACTTACTGGGGTGGGACAGGTTCTCACTATGAGGAGGAACTGTGAACTTGCTTCTGGACCTGCTGCTGTTTTCTTGGGTATTGAAAGAACAGGAGGAAGGAGCTGTTATCACTCAGGCCTTTGTGCAGCTGGTCATGGCACTGCCACTCTTTCTCTCCCCCACCCCTTATGTTTTCTATTTAAATGCTTACTTGGACACATGGTATTCAAAGTTTTCAGTCAGTTTCATTGTGATTGTTTTTTTTTTTCAATGCCTTAATCAGATTTGAAAACATTTGCCTAGTGCAAATCATAATTTCTATTTTATTATCAGATAGAAGTTAATCAGTGCTAAACATCTGACTATAATTGTAATAGTTATACTGTGCACTCTATCTTTGCTAGATAGCTGGTCAAAATGTAGATTTATTGGATTATTTCTTTTGATTTTATTTGAATAAGATAGTAGCCCAGAAAGTACCACCATGTTCTCAGGGCCACAATCTGCTATTGGTACTAAAGGGATTGGTAGTAGCTGAGGAAATACACACAAATTCAATTCTGTCCACACAACTGACAACTCTGTATTTATTCCTAGTAGACTCTTCTTTTACCCTGCTATGGAAAAAAAAAATTACTAGGAAATTCTTACCAATTGTCTTCTTTTCCCCATTCCTCCTGCCTCGTAGACAAAAGGTTGCATTTCAGGATCTTACAACCAGCAATCAAACCCCTCAAAAAAGAAAAATGCAGAAATGCACAAGAAGGGGCCCTTAATCAGAGAGAAACATATACTGTATTAATAACTGAAAATGAAGAGGTTAGAAATGACTTGGCAAATGTGAGCAAAGGAAGATAGCAAAATAGTCTTCTAAATACATGCATTCACAAAACATAAATTAGCTTATTGGGAAAATAAGGAGAGTATCCTTCTCCGTCTATACTGTACTTGTGAATTTCTACTGTCAGGATATGTTTGCCTGGACATGAGCAAAATACGGCCAACAGAATTTTTAATGATATAATTGTCAGCATATAAAATACATATCTTTAGTTTCACATACATCTGAGATACCTGCAGAAGAGACAGTATTGTTGAATTGCAGCAGGGGGTCTGAGAAGGAGCAGACTGGCTTGAGCATAGAATGCCTTTCTCGTAAGTGTGTGTTCACCATACTGTAACCTCAGAAGCTCAGTACCGCTGGATCTCTCTGCTAATAACAAAGCTTAAGTCCCCTACTTGTGTGTGACTGAATTTACTTCCAGAAGATACTATGCTCATTACACACAATGAAGCAGGAGAAACCAGCACCAATATTGAAAGAATTTTCTCTTTTTCTTGCTGGATAGTGCCTTCTGGCATGTGCTGATCAGAATAGACAGACACAGGAAGGAGAGTAGTATGTACAGAATTTCACATGATAAAGCAGCTTGAACTGCTGAGTTGGACTCTCCCCCTCTTTCCTCCAAGCATGGGGCAAAAGAGAGCCAGCTTCCTCTGTGTGTGGGGAATATGGGAGACAAGAACCTCCAGGTCATCCTGGCATTTAACAAAGGAGCTGTTTCCTCTCTCCAGCTACACCGTTCCTGTCCAACAAATGGCAGAGGGAATGATGAGACTTGCCAGCTCCCAGGGAGAAGATTACCAGTCTTCCAAGCCTACACTCCCCCAGCCTGGAGAAAAGAAAAAAAAACCTATTGCCAGCCCTTTCTGGAAAAGAATCTCTTAGACTAAATGAGAGAGAAGGAGATGGCTGCTGGGGTGGGAGTGAGCGAGAAAGGGAACAGCCTGGGAGCAACAGTGAGTGATAGTTTACAGCTCCAGAATTCACCTCCAACTTTCTGCAGTCAACACCACTACAGTAAGTTTAACTTTATTTCCCCTTATGTGTATCTGGGCAAAAAAGACAAGTTATCTTTTCGGAAGTACAAGAAAATAGCAAGCAATCTCCTTAATCAGTGGTGAGTTAATACAGTAACATTCATCTGTTAAATGCTGAACACATAATTTTTAGGCAGTTTTATTTTGCATATGAATTAAGAGGAATAAAGTAGATGGGTTCCTTGATGATAGCTTGTTACACAGTGGTAAATCTCATCGTGTTTGTGGTTATCAATTTAGATTGATAAGACTCCATTAATTATTAACAGGGCTGGAAAAGGCATGATGCTATAATACTGATGTCATTTGCAAGTCCCATGCAGTTTATTCTGCACTAGAATAGATCATGCTGGTAGAGTGAATGCCCTAGAGGCTGAGGTGCATTGCATCCACTTTGTGCTGCAGTGCTGGCAGTTTCTGAACCTAAACCCATGTAGCTGGCCACCAGGGGTCCCCCCAGTGTAGAGTCAGTATAACAGCTCATCTGTCACCCCACCTTTTCACTGCTGATGTAGGGTGCATGACTCAGGCTTCCGTAAGTTCTGCTGAGCCCTGGCTACTGTATCTGTCCTTTGGAGTTGTTTGTAGCCATGATAACTTAGACCAGCCAGTCCATAGTCAGAGGAGTGAAAAGGCCATCTCTGCACACATATATGCAGAATCATGCTGAGCTGAGCTGTGTTGCATTAGCAAAAAGGTCCTTGATAAATTGTATTCTTATGCCATAACAAATCAAAAGAGAAATGTAATGAAGTTCATTATAGCAGACAAAGATAACAAAAATAAAATGTTGCTGGACTACTGCTTTGCTACCCTAAGTATTTTCTTCTTATTTATTTTGCTTTAACTAATTTATCTTTAAAACTGTGAGATAATATTATTATACTATCTTACAGTGAAGACTGATTTCTGTCATATCATCTGGAAAAGAAGAATGGCGTTGAGACGTAGGCATGAATTAGTAGAATACTAGCAGCTAGGACATACCTCGGAGGTCAGCTGACACAACCAACAGTTGACAGTCAAATGTTAGTGCCAAAACACAAACATGTATAGAAACAATGCCTTGGGCCAAATTCATCCTTGTAACTTAAGTTCTTCCCCAGAAATTCTAAATTAAGCAAATAATGGTAATATATTTAGTTTGGTTCAGAGAGACCATTGATAGAGAAGCACTAAATACACCTATCATCCCATTCCACGACTACTTTGCTTAGTGTGGTCCCAGTTACTTCCAGTGATAAGCAAGATAAGTTGATTAGCACAATGAAGAGGTCAAATAAGTATCACAGCTACTTTTTTACAACTGGGGGATATTTTTCACTGGATAATGGTGGTTTTCTGTGCTGCTCATGTAGATCTGAAGTGCAATAGGTCAGAAAAATAAATACTTGGTCTAAGTTAGCCACCTCCTTACAATTAGGAAAAGTGAGACATTATAGGACCTGAAGGATTTTTACTACAGTGATGGTGAAAAACCTAAATAGACTAAGTAGTTGACCTAAATGGCTAAATTTAGAGTAGAACTGTAGCAGAAAAAGCATAATGGGTGAAATCCTAACCTCTTTTTTAAGTCAGTGGCAAAGATCGCTCTGACCTCAGTTGGGCCAAGATTTTTCACATTGTTTTTGTCTGCATCCAAGGTAGTATAGCAAATTACATGGAGTCATGTCATATTATTGCAAATCACGCTGTATTGCATGATGTATGTAAATAATAAATTGATCTTGTGAGCTGAAAAGTCATTTCAAAAGCATTCAGAGCAAGAATATCACTGATGCTGATCTGCACTGTGCCCTTATGTCTAGTTGTTTATACATATTTTTCCAGATCATGTGTCTCATTAGAATTAACATCTACCAGAATTTAAAATGACTAATACTTTCAGCTAAAATCTCTACTATACTTAGGCTGGTGACACAGATGAACATTGTTTCAAACAAGGTAAACCCCCTCCATCCATTTCACATGGCAATTTTCTTCTTTCAAAGTAGGAAGTATATGCTGATATTTTATGGACTGTGTACACTAATTGAAATAGCCTAACTAGCACTTTTCATGTACCAGCTAATAGGTAACTATGGAAGAATTATATATATATATATATATAGTCTATGAGGCATTCAGACATAAAATCTTGAAATGACAATCACAGTGTACATAACTCACGTTAGTTGTCCAAAATCACTCAAGCTCTCTGTTGTTCCATGTGCTGCACACTCTGGTGCCTCAGGGTCATAGATGTCCCCCCAGAGAGCTCTCAATTCAACTGGCAGCTGTGGACTCAGAACTGTCTCAGTGGCAATTTTTCGTGTCAAGGAGAGGCTTACAAGATCTGTCCTCACCCCAGCACTACTACCAGTAAAGGAATGGTTTTAACCTGCTTGAAACATTTCTGTCACTGGAGTAAAGATGGCATGGAGCCATCCCTTTATCAGTAAAAGTCCACTGTGGGTGAGCAGGGGATGAAGGGGGAAGGCAAAGCTTCTCAAACTATGCTCCTATCAAAACTAAAGGGGGTCTCACTGCAACTCACATTGCCACGCTCATCTGCCCTAATTTAGATAATATATATTTGAATGTTTGATCTTTTCAGAATCTCTTATCTAGCACCTCCACATCACCTTGCTTCTTGCTGAAATGCAAACCTGGGTTCAGATGTAAATGCCATGCTGGTCCCTCTCACCATCCTGGGTGAAATTTATAACACCGAAGGGAGATGAGGGAGGTTTAGGGTGACTAGACAGCAAGTGTGAAAAATCGGGACAGGGGTGGGGGAGGTAATAGGAGCCTATGTACGAAAAAGACCCAAAAATTGGGACTGTCCCTATAAAATGGGACATCTGGTCACCCTAGGGAGGTTGAAGGGCAGGATTCAGGGTTTAGTTCTGTATCCACATCTGAGTTTTGTGGCTCTGGTACATCTCTTATCAAAACTAAACTGAATTTCTAAACCTTATGTGGTTATCCCATCTCTAATGCAAGTAAGTTGCCACATTACCATATAAGGTTACATAGCAATGTGACATCATCATGGTGAGCAAATATTACAATAGAGACAGAGGAGCTGGAACCTTAGCTGAACCATGCTCCATTACTACCTGAAGTTGTAGGGTGAAATTCCTTATTTTGCAACATATATACATCCAGGAGAGCTTAAATTGGTGTGGCCATTTTAACGGTTGGTTTCAAATTCTCAACTTTAATATTACATTTAAAAAAGGTTTGCTAATGTATGTGTGGTGAATAGGAAGATTAGATAAAATAAATTAGATAAATAATAGGATTTGATAGAAAATTGTCACATTTTTAGGTATTCTACACCCAGGGAGGACAACCATGAGACATATACTACATGAAATTACTAAAGAAGTTTTCCATGCTTGTGGCAGGAAGTGGCACTGAAGAGACACTGCTTTCCATGGTTTCTGACCTGAAATGATGGCAAAAGAAAATAATGTGTCCTAAAGGACAGAGGGAAATAATTAGTCATCTGGTCTGGGATTGGGATTAACAATCAATATTGCGAGTAGACAACAAAAAGCTATTGAAATGGCATTCATGGGAACAGAAAATTAGGTGGGATGGAGTAAAATTAAAGACATTACACCTGATTCTAAAATGTAGATTTGTATTTGAATATGTACTATGTGAAGGTAGTCAGCTTTTTACAAGATTTAAAGAGCTGATTCTGCAACTCTCACTGCAGTAGAGGACAATGAGATTGATTTCATGTTTAAGGATTACTCATGTGAGTAAGGGATACAGGATTGGATCCAAAATATTTTATCACTTGTACCAGGATGTTTCTTACAGTGGAAGAAATTATATCTGCATGAGCCTTTTGCATACATACAGCAGTGTTAATCGCAAGATATTTTCATGATCACTTCATGGCTATTTATGTAAACAGTATGATTCTTATTATATTAGTTCTGTGTTTATTTATACTGCATTTTGTACAAATTGAATTTTTCCATGCAATACTATTTTAAGTGTTTTTATGTCTTATTTGTTCTTGTAATGTCATTGGGAAGATGTATTATGTAAATTTTAAGGCTTCTTCAGTGGAAACCATTTGACTAAATAAAGAAAGAATTCAGTCATGGAAAAAAATACCTTTGTATCACTAAGTCATATGCTAGCAGAAAGAATACATTCATTTAATTCTTCCAGTCATAATAAGCCAACGACAACACTGTTATATTAAGATTTGCTTTAAAAAGCTATGAATGTGGAGTAAGGAATGAATGCAGGTTTTCATACCATCAAGAAATAAATAAAAACAATGGAAAGCTTTGGGGCACCATTCAGGAAAATAAAGTGTTCTGGCATGACATTTCAGTATTTAATTATGAATAATTAATTAATTTGCAGAAAATTCATGGTATACAATATTTCCATTAAATTATATGCCCTTCATTACAGCTAGTGGTGGGCAACTCTTTTTATAGGTTTTGATCCAGATTGTATTTTACCATGCACAAGAGTACAAGCTGGGGAAAAGGGTCCAAGTAACTGGGTCCTAGTTGAGGGCTTAAAATCATACTGGGGACCTCATATGCTACTCTGTGCTAGATGCTCGTAGTTGTGCTTAGACTAATTTCTTGTGATGTTGAAACTAATTCACAACTCTTTAGTACCTGAATAGTTTAATTTAGTTTTTCTGTTATATATTACTTGTGCTTGTTTTCATTGAATTTCATCTGCCATTATGCTAACTAGTTACAGTAGCTCTTTCTGGAGTTCCACACAATGCTACTTAACCTTGAATAAGCTAAAATTGGATCAACACCAAATCTTGTCACTTAACTATTCATCCTCAAATCCAGGTCATTAATAAACATTTTCAACAATGTTGGTAGAAATGTGATATCTAGAGATCCCTAGAATTCACTAAAATATATCAATTTCAGAGCCTCTTAAGTGCCTTTCCAAAAAAGCAAAATTCATTTGCACTTTTTTTTCTCTTTTACGATTTCATTTAATGGAAGAAGCTTGGCAAGATTTAATACATCTGCTTCAAATGACTTTTTTTTTTTTTTTTTAAGTCAGTGCTTTCAGTTTTAGTGAATCATAGTTATGCTGCTGATGGGAGTATCCAGATTTACTGGACTAACATTTTTCTACAGTGAAATGAATTATTCTGTTGTTCAAATACATTATTTGAACTAAAGAAATATTCATTTTACTTTTACAACCAATGAAAACAGCCACGATTTATTTCCAGTGTGAAAGTAGCCCTTAAGTGATAGGAAAATATTAACAAAGATACATAAAAGCAATAATGAAATACGAGGATATAATTTATTCAGTGGGTCCTGGTTACATCATAAACCATGGGAGCACAACTTAAGTGGCCTGTCACCAGATCACAGAAAACAATATAAATTTTCTTTGTATTACACTGTCATATCTATTATATTTTAAAAAGTAATTTCAGAGGTTATAAATACTATCTTGTAATCTCTTTTTCCTCTTTCACGTTCATACTTCAAAATACATATCACTAATGATGTGGCATATTGATTTTAGTATGACTTTGGACTCAGGCATTATATCATTTTCAGAATTCATTACAAATAATGCTTCTGCTTTATGATGGTTCAAATTTCTGGGACTTCCAGCTATTTCTTATTATCTTGCTTAGCCTGAAGATTTCTATCCTTTGGATTAGGTTAAAGACGTATTTTGCCCCTTTGAAGCCATTGATCCTGTAAATATTTTGATATTATTATTACAAGCATTATTACAAGGCACCCATTTTAGCACTGCCTGGGTCTACTTTACAAGGTTTAAAGTAAACAGAAAAAGCATTTCCAAAGTTTAGAAATTAAATACCAGATGACTTCCAGAAGTGTTGGTGTTACCCTTGGGGCAGTTATCCTAAACATTCCAGATGGTGTGATATGATGGATTAGAAAGAGAAAAGTTATCATTAGGCCAGTCAGTTATCCTTAAGGCCAGTCAGTAGATGTAAACCAGATTCTTCATTATAACCTGAATATTGAATGGCAGACATACAGACAGAAGAGCACAGGTGAAAGACTCTGGCCAGCTCATCTTGCTGATGGTGCATAATGTAGCTACCTGCATAACTGAGATTTAGACTGGCTTACATGATTAGTTCTAGATAGAACACATTACTGTTGTTTAGCTTGCCTAACAAATCATAGATGACCATGGCAAGGTCTGCATATGAGAGGAATGAATACAATCTTCTGGCCAGCTGAAGGTGGGAAAAAATCTGCTTCCGGCCACTGTTGCTCCCCGTAAGTTTCCAAACACTGTGACAAAGGACAGGATACCCCCTGTACTGTAGGAAACTTTGCCACCTCGTCATAATGCTTCCCTCTGCCAATCAGCTTAAACTCAATCCAGAAAAAAGAGAAGCTAAGATTGCAACTTGGTTGTAAAGAACAATCTCTTCCAGACACTGGGAAATCATAGAGACTACTGCTGGGTCTGGGTATGAAGAAAGACATTTGGAGTTGATCTAATCAGCATATCGATGAGACTAGCTGTAGTCTATACCACCTCACGATCCCCTTCAGTGACCTCACAAAGTTTGAATGAAAGAGATGACAAGATTGAACCTTTTGAGATTCTGACAGCCCTTCAGAAATAAGAAGAGATGCCTGGCACCATCCACTGGGATCAAGTCAGAAGAAATAAGCAGAATCACGTTGCTGTTGTGTCAATGGCACCTCATGGTCAGTGGCATCAACACACACAAACAGCAGGTTGTCTGACCTACTACTGGCCTGGGAAGAGTGTTGATTATCAACACCTATATCCTTTCCAGATCATATCCAGATTTGAAGCCCAGCTGGTTGATGTCCAGTGAAATGGGGATGAGATGCTTTTAAGGTTCATGCAATAGCTGGTAGAATTTTCTCAAAGATTTTCCCGAGAAAAGGTATGGTAGAGACCAACGCAAGAACTTTAGTACCAAGAAATAGCTTGAGAAATGTTTGAGGGTTGTAGGCATTTTTAGTATTAGGTTACTAAGCACATTCAACAGAACTTAAGAAGTGGTAAAGGAAGCCACCGATATGGCAGAGGCATGATGTGGCAGCTCCACTATAAAAATACAGACTACATTTTGGCTTCTTTGGTCTTGTAAGACAGAGAGAAGAGACTTCCAGAAGAAAGTTAGATTAGCACAGGCTCATATTGTATCTTAATGAGATGTATAATCAGAAGTGTATATTTAATTACAGTACATATGCTACTATAGAACAAAATTTAGAAAGGAACTCACTATTTAGAGACTCTAGGTCTACCTTCAGAGTGAGGTAATAATGATGTAGATACAAGTTACTTTTTTAACTCTATAATGACAGGACTTACTTTAAAAGATGTTGAGAAATATTGAATTTCCAGAATGCTGCCATCAATTTTCATTGTTCTTGTTTTGTGTAAGATTTTTTCCATTTCTGTTCTGAGTTATTGTACTACCTATAAAATGAAATGGAAGTAAAAGAAGGTTCTTTCCCAAATGTCAGTACTTCAGAACAGCTTAAGAGAGAACCAAAAGTCAGCTAAAACTACTAAATAAATAATTAAGGATCAGATCCTTATTCAGGCAAATCTTCCACTGACCTGGAGTATATAACTATCACTTCAGCTAATACACAAAACATGTTCAATGGAGGCTTGATTAAAATTAATCAAGGGAAAATCTTGAACAACAAGCTTGAACAACAAGCAGTCAAGAACTAAAAGATGAGCTATCACAACAAGATTGTCACTAGGGGAGAAAGGGGAAGGATTTCTGGGAAAAGCCATTCCTCTGAATGGTGTTTTAAGAAAATAAGACATAATATTGGTAAAGAAACTGTAAAAATATTGAAGGCAGGAATACAGAAACAATAGAAACTATCTGACTACCTATTATTATCCAGCCATCTATCTGCATACCTTAGAGAAAGTAAGTCCAGATGAGGTGGCAGATACCAAGAACATTATTATCGTAGAAGAAAATATTGCCCTTAACGCAGTAAACTTAGCTTGGTATCATTGAAACTCACAAAACTATTTTATATTTGTATCAGTTTTCAGCCATGTCTATTCAAGATGGACTTCCTTATCACCTCACCAGCATTCTGCTCACTAGTCCATCTCTGCTGAGTCTACTTCTGATATTCCAAGCTTTTCAGTCATCTAAAATAGTTGCCATATTTACAAAATTTGCCATATAAGTGTTTCCATCTTTCCTCCAAAATTTACTGTGGTTCAGGATGAATTAATTCATTCTTAGACTAGTGATCATATTAAGGTCCAATGTTTTATTACCAGAGTTGCGTGGAAACTGCTAAATGTCTGAGTATTCACTCAAATTTAAAAATGAGTTCCCTTCTGTTGTGCTTGCTCTGCTTTTGTGCTCACTTTTCACATGTGTTTGAGTAACTGAGTTTCACTCACATAAAGAAAGCATTAAGCTTGCATGCTCAAGTACTCGTGGATAATAAATTTTAAGTCTAACTATTCACATCAGCCATGCTCAGACAGCTTTCTTTTAAAAATCACCTTGGGGATGTGGGAATGATCAGGGAAGAATGGAAAAACAAATCAAGATAAATGCCCTCAAATTGGAAGCTGATGCTGGGCGTTGTCTTACAGCAATTGCATAAGCTTAAGCTTTCCCCATTTGGAACCATTTCCAACTTGTGGAAGAATCATGATGGTCATTCACTTGCTAAAAGCATGGATATGTGATTAGGAATATGTCCACTCTTGGTTTACCTCTGACACCAGGATCTGCATATGGTCCTGTATGCTTTAAATCCCCTGCCTAGGTGGGAATCACAACCTTCTTTGATAAATTCTCTTTGATGTATACTGCTTACTAAAGAGTACCAGAAGATGCTGTGCATAGGTATCTAAGCATGTAGAAAAATAAGCAAATATGTTAGCGAGAGCAGGTGGTCATGTAATTAAAGTGATCTTATAAAAGTTGCTTGCTCAAGGCACCTAATATATTTTGTAAGTAAATAAAATATAAATTACTTTTCATTATTATCCCCTTCATGGCAAGGTTGTGTGGGTTGAACTAAAGGCTAAATTCTCTCCTGCATCAGAGCTCTGCCTGGGCAGTCATTAGGGAGGTGGTGATGGCACTGTGATTCTGAAAGTCTGCTGGGCATTTTATTGAGGCCACAACTGGTGATTAGCTCCTTTCAGGTCTGATGCTTGCTCACACCACATCCCCCTTCACTGTCCCAGTTTGAAACTCAACCCTCTGACCATGTCACTGTATAGTCCTCCCCGCTCTGGGGTATCAAAACCCTGGTAGATCAGACAGTTTTCTGGTCCAAGACCACTTTCCCAGTGGCTAGTAGGGGAAAACAGGCCAGCCTACTGCCCGGGTGCCAGCCCACTGACCCTATATCCAAAAGCTATGGTCTGCTTGCTCCTAGAACCTGTTGCTGTTTCTCTGAGCTACTTCCTACCACACTTCTCCAGCTCTGTTCCACCTCGGGGTTTACCAGCCCAAGCTTCATCTTCTCCCACTGCCTGTTTCATCCTCTTCAACTTCTTGTCAGACTCAGTAACTCTAAACAAACCTCCCTTCTCCCAGGAGGTGACTGCAGTCTACTTGCCCTTCAGCCCCTGCCTTTTCTCAGGGTATGTCTACACTACGAAATTAGTTCGAATTTATAGAAGCCGGTTTTATTGAAATCGGTTGTATACAGCCGATTGTGTGTGTCCACACAATAAAATGCTCTAGGTGCTCTAGTCGGCGGACCGCGTCCACAGTACAAGGCTAGCGTCGACTTCCGGAGCATTGCACTATGGGTAGCTATCCCACAGCTATCCCACAGTTCCCGCAGTCTCCGCCGCCCCTTTGAATTCTGGGTTGAGATCCCAATGCCCGGATGATGCAAAACAGTGTCGCGGGCGGTTCTGGGTACATGTCGTCAGGCCCCTCCCTCCCCCGTCACAGCAACGGCAGACAATAGATTCACGCCTTTTTACCTGGGTTACCTGGGTTACCTGTGCAGACAACATGGAGCCCGCTCAGCTCAGCTGAGCTCACCATCACCATATGTCCTCTGGGTGCCGGCAGACGTGGGACTGCATTGCTACACAGCAGCAGCTGCTAACTGCCTTTTGGCGGTAGACGGTGCAGTAGACTGGTAGCCTTCATCGGCGATCTGGGTGCTGGCAGCCGTGGGGCTTGCCTTTTGGCAGTAAATGGTGTATTACGACTGTTAGCCGTCCTATTGCAAGTCGGGTCATCGTACGTTAGCAGAGTCTTTCCTGAGCAGCCGATTGTGCAATAGGCCTGAAGACCATCATCATACACCGCCCCGTATTTGCTGCCAAGCACCCAGAAAGATGCCGAGGGCTATCAGTCACGCTGCACCGTCGTCTTAAGATGTAAAAAATAGATTTGCTCTGTATTCATTTGCTTCCCCCTCCCTCCGTCAAATCAACGGCCTGCTAAACCCAGGGTTTTCAGTTTAATCTTTGGGGGGGACCATTCTGTGACAGTTGTTTGTGTCTCTCCCTGATGCACAGCCACCGTTCTTGATTTTAATTCCCTGTGCCTGTACGCCATGTCGTCACTCGGCCCCCCTCCCTCCTTCCCCTAGTCCGTCAGATACTACGTTTGCGCCACAGCTCAGAGAGCCGAGAAGCGGTTTGCGCCTTTTCTTTGAATTCTGGGTTGAGATCCCAATGCCCGGATGATGCAAAACAGTGTCGTGGGCGGTTCTGGGTACATGTCGTCAGGCCCCTCCCCCCTCGTCACAGCAACGGCAGACAATAGATTCGCGCCTTTTTACCTGGGTTACCTGTGCAGACAACATACCACGGCAAGCATGGAGCCCGCTCAGCTCAGCTGAGCTCACCGTCACCATATGTCCTCTGGGTGCCGGCAGACGTGGGACTGCATTGCTACACAGCAGCAGCTGCTAACTGCCTTTTGGCGGTAGACGGTGTAGCATGAGTGATAGTCGTGGGGCTGGCAGCCGTAGGGCTGCATTGCACCAGCCCCTTGCAGGCGATGGTATATTATGACTGGTACCCATCGTCGTCATACTGGTATGGCTGTCAATCATGGCCACCTGGGCAGACATGCTACTGTTTTGATGATGATGGTTACCAGTCGTAATATACTATTTTCTGCCAATTGCCCAGTATTGTCTGCTAAGCACCCAGAAGAGGCCGAGGGCGATGCTGGGTGCTGGCGGACGTGGGGCTGGCAGACGTGGGGCTGCATTGCTACACAGCAGCAGCCCCTTGCCTTTTTGCAGATGATGGTATATTATGATTGGTACCCATCGTCATCATACTGGAGAGGCTATCGCTCATGCTGCACCGTCGGCTGCCACCTTAAGATGTAAAAAATAGATTTGTTCTGTATTCATTTGCTTCCTCTTCCTCCGTGAAATCAATGGCCTGCTAAGCCCAGGGTTTCCAGTTTAATCTTTGGGGGGACCATTCTGTGTGACAGTTGTTTGTGTTTCTCCCTGTTCCTGTACCTGTACGCCATGTCGTCACTCGGCCCTCCCTCCCTCCCCCCCCGCCCTCCCTCCTTCTCCTGGTCCATCAGATACTACTTTCGCGCCTTTTTTCTGACCAGGCACCATAGCTAGCACTGGGATCATGGAGCCCGCTCAGATCACCGCGGCAATTATGAGCACTATGAACACCACGCGCATTGTCCTGGAGTATATGCAGAGCCAGGACATGCCAAGGCGAAACCCGGACCAGGCGAGGAGGCGATTGCAGCGCGGCGACGAGAGTGATGAGGAAATTGACATGGACATAGACCTCTCACAAGGCACAGGCCCCAGCAATGTGGAAATCATGGTGTCACTGGGGCAGGTTGATGCCGTGGAACGCCGATTCTGGGCCCGGGAAATCAGCACAGACTGGTGGGACCGCATCGTGCTGCAGGTATGGGACGATTCCCAGTGGCTGCGAAACTTTCGCATGCGTAAGGGCACTTTCATGGAACTTTGTGACTTGCTTTCCCCTGCCCTGAAACGCCAGGATACCAAGATGAGAGCAGCCCTCACAGTTGAGAAGCGAGTGGCGATAGTCCTGTGGAAGCTTGCAACGCCAGACAGCTACCGGTCAGTCGGGAATCAATTTGGAGTGGGCAAATCTACGGTGGGGGCTGCTGTGATCCAATTTGCCAGGGCAATGAAAGACCTGGTGATAGCAAGGGTAGTGACTCTGGGCAACGTACAGTCAATAGTGGATGGTTTTGCTGAAATGGGATTCCCAAACTGTGGCGGGGCCATAGACGGAACCCATATCCCTATCTTGTCACCGGAGCACCAAGCCACCGACTACGTAAACCGCAAGGGGTACTTTTCAATGGTGCTGCAAGCCCTGGTGGATCACAAGGGACGTTTCACCAACATCAACGTGGGATGGCCGGGAAAGGTACATGATGCTCGCGTCTTCAGGAACTCTGCTCTGTTTCGAAAGCTGGAGGAAGGGACTTTCTTCCCGGACCAGAAAATGACCGTTGGGGATGTTGAAATGCCTATCGTGATCCTTGGGGACCCAGCCTACCCCTTAATGCCATGGCTCATGAAGCCATACACAGGCAGCCTGGACAGGAGTCAGGACCTGTTCAACTACAGGCTGAGCAAGTGCCGAATGGTGGTGGAATGTGCATTTGGACGTTTAAAAGCGCGCTGGCGCAGCTTACTGACTCGCTCAGACCTCAGCGAAAAGAATATCCCCATTGTTATTGCTGCTTGCTGTGCGCTCCACAATATCTGTGAGAGTAAGGGGGAGACCTTTATGGCGGGGTGGGAGGTTGAGGCAACTCGCCTGGCCGCTGATTACGCGCAGCCAGACACCAGGGCGGTTAGAGGAGCACAGCAGGGCGCGGTGCGCATCAGAGAAGCTTTGAAAACGAGTTTTGTGACTGGCCAGGCTACTGTGTGAAACTTCTGTTTGTTTCTCCTTGATGAACCCTCCAACACCCCCCCCGACCCGGTTCACTCTACTTCCCTGTAAACCAACCACCCCACCCTACCCTCCCCTCCCGCTTGCAGAGGCAATAAAGTCATTGTTTTTTCACATTCATGCATTCTTTATTAGTTCCTTACAGAGGTAGGGGGATAATTGCCAAGGTAGCCTGGGATGGGTGGGGGAGGAGGGATGGAAAAGGACACACTGCATTTTAAAACTTTAACTCTTATTGAAGGCCAGCCTTCTGATGCTTGGGCGATCATCTGGGGTGGAGTGACTGGGTGGACGGAGGCCCCCCCACCGTGTTCTTGGGCGTCTTGGTGAAGAGGCTATGGAACTTGGGGAGGAGGGCTGTTGGTTACACAGGGGCTGTAGCGGCGGTCTCTGCTCCTGCTGCCTTTCCTGCAGCTCAACCATACGCTGGAGCATATCAGTTTGATGCTCCAGCAGACGGAGCATTGCCTCTTGCCGTCTGTCTGCAAGCTGACGCCACCTATCGTCTTCAGCCCGCCACTTGCTCTGTTCATCCCGCGATTCAGCCCGCCACCTCTCCTCTCGTTCATATTGGGCTTTTCTCATCTCCGACATTGACTGCCTCCACGCATTCTGCTGTGCTCTATCAGCGTGGGCGGACATCTGCAGCTCCGTGAACATATCGTCCCTCGTCCTACGTTTTCTCTTTCTAATGTTCACGAGCCTCTGCGAAGGAGAAACATTTGCAGCTGGTGGAGGAGAAGGGAGAGGTGGTTAAAAAAGACACATTTTAGAGAACAATGGGTACACTCTTTCATTACAAGGTCGCATATTTTGGCTTGCAGGCAGCCATCATAGGCCACAGTGTTTTGGCTTTTTTAACCTTCTTAACATGCGGGAAAGGTTGCAAACAGCAGCGCATTTCCCATATCAAGGATGAATTGGGTTGTCCATTTAAAATGGGGTTTCAATGTAAAAGGAGGGGGCTGCAGTTTCCCGGTTAACATGAGGCACAAACACAAGTAACCCCCCCCCACACACACACACACACGATTCTCTGGGATGATCACTTCACCCCTCCCCCCACCGCGTGGTTAACAGCGGGGAACATTTCTGGTCAGAAGAGCAGGAACGGGCGCTTCTGAATGTCCCCCTTAATAAAATCACCCCATTTCAACCAGGAGAGCTTTCTGGAGATGTCCCTGGAGGATTTCCGCTCCATCCCCATACACGTTAACAGACTTTTCCAGTAGATGTACTGGCCGCGATTGCCAGGGCAAAGTAATCATTAAACACGCTTGCTTTTTTTTTGTAATGTTTACAAATATTTACAAAGTTACACTCACCAGAGGTCTCCTGTGTGACCTGAGGGTCTTGGGTGAGTTCGGGGGTTACTGGTTCCAGGTCCAGGGTCACAAACATATCCTGGCTGTTGGGGAAACCGGTTTCTCCGCTTCCTTGCTGCTGTGAGCTACCTACAGTACCTCCATCGTCATCTTCCTCGTTCCCCGAACCGTCTTCCCTGTGTGTTTCTCCAGTGAGAGAGTCATAGCACACGGTTGGGGTAGTGGTGGCTGCACCCCCTAGGATCGCATGCAGCTCCGCGTAGTAGCGGCAAGTTTGCGGCTCTGCCCCGGACCTTCTGTTTGCTTCTCTGGCTTTGTGGTAAGCTTGCCGTAGCTCCTTAATTTTCACGCGGCACTGGTGTGTGTCCCTGTTATGGCCTCGATCCTTCATGGCCTTGGAGATCTTTTCTAATATTTTTCCATTTCTTTTACTGCTACGGAGTTCAGCTATCACTGCTTCATCTCCCCATATGGCGAGCAGATCTCGTACCTCCCGTTTGGTCCATGCTGGAGCTCTTTTGCGATCCTGGGAGGACTCCATCACGGTTACCTGTGCTGATGAGCTCTGCGTGGTCACCTGTGCTCTCCACGCTGGGCAAACAGGAAATGAAATTCAAACCTTCGCGGGTCTTTTCCTGTCTACCTGGTCAGTGCATCTGAGTTGAGAGTGCTGTCCAGAGCGGTCACAATGAAGCACTGTGGGATAGCTCCCGGAGGCCAATAACGTCGAATTCCGTCCACACTACCCCAATTCCGACCCGCAAAGGCCGGTTTTATCGCTAATCCCCTCGTCGGAGGTGGTGTAAAGAAACCGGTTTAAAGGACCCTTTAAATCGAAAGAAAGGGCTTCGTTGTGTGGACGTGTCCAGGCTTAATTCGGTTTAACGCTCCTAAAGTCGACCTAAACCCGTGGTGTAGACCAGGCCTCAGTTTCAGTCCTTTATACAGGCCCAACCTGCTCCTTCCCAGCTGAACTTCAACTTCCATTAGGCTTTTTTGAGCCCTGGCTCTCCTCCAGGTGGAACATATAAGGTAATTTAACTTACTCTGCCTTGTGTGGGGTGGTCCATCACAGGGTCTGTCCTGCAAGTGCTAAGTTCAACCACTGGTATAGGGTCCTTAATAGGTAGGATCTTTAACAGATCCTACCCCAGTGAAGAAAAGGGATATCAAAACACTTCCATAAACCCCTGACATATCCCTATACAGGGGACATCGGCAAGGCCTACTTGTGGCACTCTTGCATCAGTAGGAGTTGCCCTCCAAAGAAGGAGGACTTCTCTTACGAGTTTTGGAGGCTAAATCACAACCTCTGTGTGTTATCTGTGTGGGACAAAGGACTTTAGAGAGAATCTGGATTTGCATTTTATTGCTAATTTATGAAGCAGTTGGGGCCAGAGTTAATGTTGTATAGGCAATCTTAAAATTGGCATTTCCTGACTTTTGAATTTTTGCCCATGCGATCTTTGACCCCTTGATGCGTAATGTCTACCCTAGATCACTGTAGATAGCATTAAAGCCAGGCGGATGCTGGATGGTTGCAGGGACTGCGTTAGCAGATCCTGATGCAGGAAGACGACCTTAATGTTCTTTTAACAGGTTATTTGGTGGGTTATTTTTTGATTGAATATATAATTGCACTAAAGGGCAATGGAACTCACTTGATAAAGTAATAACTTAAATTAAGAAATATCATATGCTGGATATCCACTATCTTGCTTTGTAAAAGGCACTTGGCTTTCAGTCTCATTTATAACATTGCACTTCAGGCAAGTTGCTAACAGATGTAATTTAAAACTTTCTCATGCATTTTAGCCTACATAGTCCAGTGCATATATGGGAGTATCTAGATAGGTCTATTTTATCCACCCTAATGTTATCCAGAAAAGCTAAGCAGATATTATCATTTGTACTACACTAGTGCTTCTAGGTCCCATCCATTATTGAAGCCCCATTATGCTGGCACTACACAAATATTAAGGACTGTCTTTCCCCTAGACCTTAGGAGTGTAACATTTCTCCACAAATCTACACATATATGAATGTTGGTTTAGTATAGTATGTGCAAGCAAATGTTCCTCTCTAGACGTGTATACGTTAAAAATAAGATTACATCGGTTCAGCTTACACTGCCTCCTTAGTTTTCCAACATTTCATTGTTTAGTATTAATTTCATATCTAACTTTTTCTGTAAACTATGTAACAGTGAATAGTTTCTTCTTCAAGTATAAAGAAGATTTTTGAGAACATCACACCTTGTAGTTTTTTGTTACCGGATGGCTGTCCCAAGCAACATGGGGGAACATCTGACAACTGCATTTCTCACATATTTTCTTTGGGTTCCCAGTCATTGTGTTGTATTCAGAATGTTGGCATCAGCGATTGAAGCTGGCTTTAAAGGCAGTGTTGGTGGAGAAATTAAAGTTACCACCACCAACAAAAGTGAAATAATTTGCCATGTTTTAGAGCTGCATTATAATGTGTAATAGACTTTTTAATAATATGAAATGAGACTGATGTATAAATCTTTGGAATGGCACCTGAAAAGGACCCAGATAGGCTGGTGAAAAACAAATGGCAACTAATGTATCTTTCACGTTAGCTGTGGCAGTGATTTACTATGTTGTCTGTGATGCTAAATATACATCATAAATCCCTCCAACAGAAGCCTTATTATATTCATCCATCTCTTCCCTATGAGCCGCCACTTTTTCCTTTTATAAGCCTTATTGTATAAAAAGGGAGCTATTATATGAAATAAAATGAAAGCTAAAGCCAGTGATCTTACATTAACCTAATGAGGACTTTGTCTAAAAAGTGTCTAGTGAAGATACCCAGTCGTTATGTTATTGTTAAGGACTATTTATTGAGTGACAATGGGCAAGCTCCTTTGTGTAACATAAAATGATATGCAGCTCTTTATAAACCTACCTCAACTGACCAGTTTTCACCCTTTGTAGAATTTGTGAAGTCTATCGAGTAATACACATTGGGAAAGAGATAGGGATCTGAGAAACATAGGAAGAGTAAGATGAGGTTGTAGGCAGTTTAATGAGATAGGGATTCAGGACAGGAAGCAGTACAGGGGGGAAATGAATCCTTATGGGGTAGTTAATGTTATTGTAGAGGGGGACTTCTTTGGATTACTTATCTGTGAAAAGCTGGACAACCTGAAATTCCACTTCTCCCTCTATTTGTTTTTTTTTTCTTTTAATGCATTGATCACCATCACCCTGGCATCTAAGATACCACTATCTTGTGGGCAGTCCCTTCTCTGACAGTTATTTCCAAGTTCCGACCCCTTGCCTTGCTGTAATGCACCCTTCTATAACCTTTGGGGAGACAATAATTCACTCATATCATTCCATTACCACTATCAGTAAGAAATAATCACCTTTATCAGCAACAGTCACTTTTGCCTGCAAACAATCACCTTTAGCAATTATCCAGGTGCCCTTCCAGCATCAGTCCCTCAATCACCAATCAGGAAGCCAGCTTCCCTTTGGGCTCTGACTGATTCTTGCATATGGTACAGGCTTACAGTGGGCACCCAGACAGGCCCTTCCCTTGACTTGTCCCCCAGCCCTGACTGAGACTTTCATCTTGCTATGTCCGTGTCTGCAGGGCATATGCCTTTTCCTACAACTTGCACATGTCCTTCTCAATAATATCCCCAATCCTTCAGTCAGAGGACAACTGTCAACTGGAAGTTGGACTTAGATTTCATGCCAACCAGGGAGTTACTGGCCCTTTCACACTATTGCTACGTGGAGTGGGGGCTCTACAAGTGCAGTATTTTCACCACCATCTGTGGTTGTGTTTGGGTGGGATAATTATTTTGTATTTCCTCTTTTTTTCTTCCTACTGCCTTTTTTCCAATTTCCCCATATGTGGCTTGATCCTGTGAAGATGTCTCCTACTGGGCAAGTAGGGTTTTTCAAAGAGACATTTGGACCTGAAAAGATCAGTGTCAGGTTCAATCTGGGGTCCTCTGGCAAGTTGTTACACAACTGGGTCATTTCTGAAAATACTCTATCTGCAAAACCACACTCACATCAACCCTTGGTGAAGGTAAAATGGAGAATTTGGAGGGAAGACTGTCCTTTGGAAAACAGGTCCCCAAAATGGGATTGCTGGGGGAAGAAGGATGAAGAATAGAAAGGAGAGTCTTAAAATTGAGGGGGACCAGAAGGATGAATCTTACAGCAGAAGAAAGGTCCTCTTTTTGGAGACACTTTGCCAGTGTTCCAGCCCTAGAGCATGGACCAACATGTCTACAGTGGCAGGGTATCACTGCGCCAATCAACTGCCTTCTGGATCCACTTTTGTACAAGGCAGGGAGATATATGTAGTCCTGGGGCCAGATGGACAGTAACTGATACAATGTTGAATGGCCTGCTGGACTAGAAGATCATCAGTCTCACCACTATCAGTGAGAACAAGAATTGGACTAGAAGACAGCACCAGTCGGGGGGAGGGTGGAAGGTGAGGGTGCAGTCCCAGATGCAGTAGCAAGAGAGTGGAGAGGTGTGTTTGACCACTAAGTGGCATATGTGAAATATGTGGCTTGCCTCGGAACAGCCATTTTCATAGAACGAGATTGTGGTTAGGAGCTTGAGGAGGCCCCAACCTCTTCCAGCTTTTTCTCTGTTGGACTAGGTGGCAGATGATACCCCGTGATCCTGGACTACACGTTGTCCTGTTCTGCCTGTTCCTCCTCCTCTGGCTGGTTGGGAAGCTTCTGCTACTGGTCAGCAGGATTCCTCTGATGATGATAAGGCTGCTCCTGGTCATGGTCAGCAGAATCCTAATTCTCTTGTGGCACCTTGTGCCTGCTTTGGCAAGGCAGAATTGGATGAACAGGAACTCAGAGTTATCTATTTTTATATAAGTTTTGTTAAATTTTTACTTGAAAATATTAAAAAGTTGTAAAAACACTACACATCTAGTCTTTCTAAAGTATTGTTTTCTTTGTTTGTGTTTATATTATTCCATGTCTCTTTTATAGGGAGAACTCACATTTTTGAGTGAAGGAGTTTTTTAAATGTACTTTTAAATATATATGCCCAGATGTTATTGGTAGGGAAGATTGCTAGCTGTACTGAGGAATGTTTTTGTTTGCTTTGTTAATGTGAGGGAACCAACAATGTTTTCAATAGTGAGAGTAAGAGAAATGCTGTATAAATTAAAATAATTTGTCATTTGTCAGTGAAAGCAGAATAAGCATTGCAGTTATCCACATTTATTTTTTGTTGCTTGGGGTCAGATTTAAAACAATTTAGAAAATACAAATTTGCAGGAATTCTTCGTAAAAAGAGAAAGATATCTGATTATTGGGGCCTTTACGATACATCTCCAGTTGATAGATGGAGATGATTAGAAGAAATTTCCTCGTCCTAAAGTGTGTCCGCACCTTTCCCTCTTTAAGTGATGAGACTGATTCTCCCACCAGGATTGCTTGTCGTTGTTTGTTGTGTGTGTGTTTATGCATATGTGCAGTGGTTATCTTAGTCAAATTCCAGTAATTCCAGGGCATTTGATTGCTGCATTCCCCTATCTGGCAGCCTGTCCTCAGTGGACTTTTTCACAGGAGCCACTCTGTACAAAATACTTCTATTGCTTGGACGGAGAGGGATTAAGCATTTTCAGAGCTGCCACGTAGTTCTCCTTGTACTCCATCAAGCTCAGTTGAATGAAACTGTCCTCTGCAGTCTGGACAAATTTTTGGCAAAGAGTATAAAAGCCTATTTCCTTTCGCTCTTTTATAGCTCACCATTTCTACCCTTCTCTTCTCTGTTGTTTCTTTCGAGTAGAGGAGAAAAAGGGAAAACAAGACAACAGAAATTACATATGGGTTCTTAACTTGCTCTTATTTTACTTCCTCCTCTGAACACCAGCTTGTCTGTTATTGCTCTCTTTTCTCCACTTCCAAACTGACTGGTTTTAAGTAAAGACACATTAGTAATGGTGACTATTTTTATTTCTTTGGCATTTTTCCTTTGTTAAGTGGGAGGAAAAGGAAGAATGTGACAAATAAGTAGATATTTTTTCTCTTGTTTATATTTTCTCTATTTAATTAATGAAGCTAGGCTGAGTGTGCACAGCCATCACTGCATATTTTCTATCATACATTATCAAATTCTCTGAGTTAAATTCTCCACATACAGAGCATCTACTAAATCCTCTCCTGATTAAGCCCGTAACACAGGGTTTAAATAATGGATGCTTTGTCCGGGCTTTTTGCACTATTAGCATTATTCTAAAGCTAGAAAAGAATCACTATAGCCAACATTCAGTTGCTTTTCACTGCAAACCACCTACAGAACTTATTTGGAGACAATCTCAAATACTTCATCTTTATATGCACATATAACATACTGACATACACACCCCACATACTACTATTTTGCAATCTACTGCAGCATTTTTGGCTTTAAAAACAAAACAAACACAAAGACAAATCCACAAAGATTAGAAATACCCGACTAAGAGAGGCTGGGCTGATTTGGGTGCTATACTGCTACTTCCACAAATAGTTATACATTCAGAACACCAATGCCCCCCAAAGGATTTTATAAGAACAGCAAATTGTATCATACTTAACTGTATTAACAAAAGCTCCAAAGGGAAGGGGAGGACATTTTTAACATGTTAAGAGAGAAGGAGGAATGAGGGAGACGGTTGGAGGATAGGGTGGTCTGATTCACTAAACTCCATAAATTACAACACATGTACATATATATGATTAGAAATTGAATCATTTGTATGAAAATTCAGAAATATGTGCAATACTAATCTGTGCATCTTCACTGTCATCTGTCCCTCCAACCTTGATTGTTCATCCACCTGTCTTATAAATCTAGCTTGTGAGTTTGCTAGGGCAGGGACAATTTATGTTTAAAACAGTTATAAAGCTATCATCACAGTGAGGTCCTGATTACAGTCGTCTACAATTTTTGAGAAGTCGTCTGCTTCAGAGATAAAATGTGCTATTTATTATGTATTTTGATGTGCTGAATTCTAATATGACCATTAAAACAACTGATTGGCTACTGTTTCTAAGATATTTAAGTTTTTACATTTTATGTTTATGTATATTGTGTAGATAGTAGAGTTTTAATCATAAATTGTAAACCTAGGTCTTTTCCTGTGTTTATAGTTGCTTTACATGATAATATTTCACCTGTCCTGTTTATGTAACACTTTAAAAATCAGCAAAAGGGTTATATAAATAAAATTTATTATGAAACAAAAGGCAAAAAACTATTATGTACATAGTTTAGTCCTATTCAGTGTCTACTCGGCGCTTCTTGGCTTGTCTCTTGTATTCATTAAATGGAGCATCTCTTGTCACTGTCCAGCAATAGTCTGCAAGCATTGATGGGCTCCATTTGCCCTGATAGCGTTTCTCCATTGTTGCAATGTCCTGGTGAAATCGCTCGCCATGCTTGTCGCTCACTGCTCCGCAGTTCAGTGGGAAAAACATCTAGATGAGAGTGCAAAAAATGTATCTTTAGTGACATGTTGCAACCAAGACTTTTGTATGCCTTGAGGAGGTTTTCCACCAACAACCTGTAGTTGTCTGCCTTGTTGTTTCCGAAAACATTTATTGCCACCAACTGGAAGGCTTTCCATGCTGTCTTTTCCTTGCAACGCAGTGCATGGTCAAATGCATCATCTCGAAGAAGTTCATGAATCTGAGGACCAACAAAGACACCTTCCTTTATCTTAGCTTCACTTAACCTTGGAAATTTTCCACGGAGGTACTTGAAAGCTGCTTCTGTTTTGTCAATGGCCTTGACAAAGTTCTTCATCAGACCCAGCTTGATGTGTAAGGGTGGTAACAAAATCTTCCTTGATTCAACAAGTGGTGGATGCTGAACACTTTTCCTCCCAGGCTCCAATGACTGTTGGAGAGGCCAGTCTTTCTTGATGTAGTGGGAATCTCTTGCACGACTATCCCATTTGCAGACAAAACAGTAATACTTTGTGTTTACAGTCTGCAGACCAAGCAAGAGAGCAACAACCTTCAAATCACCACAAAGCTGCCACTGATGTTGGTCATAGTTTATGCACCTCAAAAGTTGTTTCATGTTGTCATAGGTTTCCTTCATATGGACTGCATGACCAACTGGAATTGATGGCAAAACATTGCCATTATGCAGTAAAACAGCTTTAAGACTCGTCTTCGATGAATCAATGAAGAGTCTCCACTCATCTGGATCGTGAACAATGTTGAGGGCTGCAATCACACCATCGATGTTGTTGCAGGCTACAAGATCACCTTCCATGAAGAAGAATGGGACAAGATCCTTTTGACGGTCACGGATCATGGAAACCCTAACGTCACCTGCCAGGAGATTCCACTGCTGTAGTCTGGAGCCCAACAGCTCTGCCTTACTCTTGGGTAGTTCCAAATCCCTGACAAGGTCATTCAGTTCACCTTCTGTTATGAGGTGTGGTTCCTCATCTGACTCAAGTGAGAATAATTCTGGTGCATCAGGAACCAGCAGTCCTTCTCCGTGGGGTACTGGGCGTATAGCTGATGGAATGTTTGGATAATGCACAGTCCACTTTTTCTTCTTTGATACACCTTTCCCAACTGGAAGCATCATACAGAAGTAACAATTGCTGGTATGATCTGTTGGCTCTCTCCAAATCATTGGCACTGCAAAAGGCATAGATTTCCTTTTCCTGTTCAACCACTGGCGAAGATTTGTTGCACAAGTGTTGCAGCATATGTGTGGGGCCCACCTCTTGTCCTGATCTCCAATTTTGCAGCCAAAATAAAGGTGATAGGCTTTCTTAACCATAGTGGTTATACTGCGCTTTTGTGATGCCAAAGTCACTTCACCACAAACATAGCAGATGTTATCTGCACTGTTCACACAAGTACAAGGCATCTCTGCTCACTTTGGCTAAACAGAAATGTGTCCCTTGGCAAAATCAAACACTGACAAATAAGAGAGCACGACACTGTATGATTTCTAGAGCTGATATAGGGCAATTTGTTCAGCAGAGTGATGTAAGCTTCGTTATGATTGCATCATCCATGACTTCTAGGAATAACATGATGCAATTCATATCATGTATGATGCAATGCCAGCTTGAGATTGCATCATTCATTGTTTTGCCTAAAAAGCAATTACTGTCCAAATCCAGTCATAGATTTATTCATAGATCCAGTCAAAGATGTATTTTAGTCATTTCTGGTTTAAATTGAGTTATAAAGGGAAGCGATCTCACTTATTCTCTGCCATTCCCAAGTCAAGGGTCGTATATACTGACCCAATAGCATATCTTGAAAACTAGAGCCAATCAACAATTTTAAGCATCATTTTCGTTCTCAGTGACCCAGAATTAGTAAAGTTTGACTACATTTATTTCAGAAGAATTTTGGCTGTAGAGCAGTGTTATTAGTCTCCTAAATATTTACTTTTCAAAGTAATAACTGCTAGTGCTGAAATGGAACATGGAATGTGTGTTGACGTGGTTGCTTTAGAATAGTGGAGAGGTACTCACTGTTTTTTAAACCAGTGGGTGGCAAAAGAAAAAGATATGGCTCAGCTCTATTGCCAAACAGGAGTGTGGTCTGAAGAGGAGACAGCCTGACTTCTAATTCTCTTTTATTTATCTAATTATTACGTATCAGTGCCTAGAGTTGCATTGTTTCTATTGTCTCATTTTTTCCCTGCTCTTGGGATCAAGGGTGTTGTAAGCTTGTTTTAATATTAAGTTGAAGTGGGATGGCATAAGCATGATATGTTTAGATGGATTTAGAAGGTTGGCTAGACAGTAATATACAATTTCTGCCACTTTCGTATTTTATGTATTGTATTACATGTTGTGCTTATGTATTTGGTGCTGTTGCCTGGCAACTTCCTTATATAGTTATTTTATTTTACGTTCTTCAGTAATTTATTGTGACACTTTTTCTTAAATAAAAAGAAAGGTTTGAATGAAAGATTGCCTGCTTTTTTAGCTTAGAGGAATCTAAACAAAGTCAATAGCTATTTTAAAGATAAACAGAGATGCAATATATAAAATAAATTGCTAGTTGTATCTGAAATAAGTGTTAAAAGTACACTAGTCATTATTGATGCAAGTGTTGGGAAATATGTAGGACAAAGCATACTTTGTCTTTTTTTCCCCACTAGTATAAGAGCCTTCAATAAGAGCCTTGATATATCACCGTACATGGGATATACATATATAAGTAAAACGATTGATGGTTGAAATAAAGATAGAGATCGAAAAGGTATCTATATAGATAGTTCTATATATGCATATCCATATTTCAGTATGTATATGAATGTACAACCATCTATACACACACACACAGTGTGTGTTTGTATATCCCCATCTTTACATATAGATAGATATATCAGAACAAACTCATTCAAGTGCTTATTGTGAGATTTTCCATTTCTTTTAGGCTCCTAAAACTATTTTCTTTTTGAGGAGTGGAATTTTCAGGAGAAAAATAATAATTAAAAGTGCTCTTTTATCATGTATAAATTTTTCATTTGTTATACCCCTCTTCCCCACCCCCCCTCCAAAAAACCCCCAAATATATTATGTGCTAGAGATCAAAATAATATTTAAAAAAAAATCTTATCTTCCTGGCTAGTCTTTGCCATCATAAAAGATACACACTAGGTCAAATTCAGATAGCATTTAGGGGTTCATATATATATATCACTGAAATCAATGAAAATCTCCCATTATCTTTAATAGGAATAGGATTTCACCCATTGCGTATAAAACCATCCTTACCTCACATTAAAATGTACCATACACCAATAGGTTTGAAATATAAGGTTGTGCCAATAATCCTTAAGTGATTTTTTTATTATTGAACTTACTGTGGATCTCTTGTTTTTCCTCAGATCACTCCCCCCCCCCCCGCCATTTTATTCAACTTTCCTCCCTTGTCTGCTTGTTTCTTTTCCTCTGTTTTTCTCTACAGATAACTTTCTTTCCCCTCATTCCAAATCTTGCTCTTTCAGATATATTTATTTTGCTCATCCCAACTCTTACTCCCAGCCTGCTTATCTCAACACTTCTGTTTTATCACCTATTTCTCCTTCTGCTCTTTGGTCCGTGTTTTATTCTCCCCTGTTTTCTTAACACAACAGGGTTCATTCTCTGCTACATTGCAGTGGGCTCATGTCCCTTTCTATCCTACGTGTTCTCTCTTCCTGCTTCAACCACTCGCCATATCCTGGTTGCTCACTTGTAGCATCCCAACCTTTTTATCTCCACACCTCTTCTTCCCACCAAAATACACCCACCCTCTCAATTTTGGCACCTTAGATATTGCAAGTAAATTTTCTAACTCCTCGGTGTGTATTAAACAATACAGATTTTGATTTTATATACATATTTTTCACACTCAAAGTAATTGCTTTGCTTTGTTTTCTTCTTTTGGGATCCATGAATAGGAAAATCTTTAAATGTATCTACAGGCTTTTCTACAGATTGTGTTAGTCAGCACCAGTGGGGTGCAAAGAATAGTCTGTACCAGCATACTGCACAATAACTGGCCTATGTGGACCCTGCCAGTACTCACTAAAAGCATCGTTATGCATGTTAATGTAGTCCAGTTTCAAACAATAGTCCATTAATGTGCACTAGGGAACTTTTAGTGTGTGCCAGCGTGGTCTATACCAGCCAGTCAGTGGCTGAGATGCTGGTGCAGACAAGAATTACACCTCTCTGATGCAGATCAATGCGCCCTGCATATAAGCCCTAAATTGTTATTCTGATTTATTAAATTAAGAGGCGAAAATGTTCTTCTTAATTCAACAACATAACTGCATCCATTTTATGTTTCATTTCAAGGCTTTTTTTCTGATTTGCTTATATAAAATAGTCAGTGAAATTATTTGCACATGCAAATACTATATTTCAACATCTAGCAGCCTGACTGGGTCTGCAAATCAGGTAGTTAGATACTGAGACCAACACCAGCATCCACTTAGTGCTTGCAGTGCATTAAGGACTAAGTGGTCACACTCCCAGGAATGCAATTTCTAAAAAAACAAGCCAGGTTACTGAGGGTCATACATTTTTAGTAGCACTTGGGGGGGCGGGGAATCACTCTGATTGGTTGCTTTCCCCTCTTGCCTACCTCCTAAGAAAGAGCAGCTAATCAGGGCTTCTGCAGGAAGCAGATAGTTTCCCTCACAAGATGGGAGGGGGAAGAAGGGAGCAGAAAAAAGCTTGTTCTTCCTCTACCCTCCCCCTCTTGTGAGCAACAAGACGGCTCCTCTGCTCCTTCTACATCTCTCCCTTCAACACTTGTCTTGGGAAGGGGGAAGAGGGGACCCCACTGCAGTCTCCCTCTCTTAGAGAGGAGGCAACAACTCCAGGAACTGCAGAAGGAGTGTACGTGAGGCTGGAAGTAAAACTGGTGAGGGGATTGGGGGGCAGAACAAATGTGGATACAGAATTGGTGGGCACTGGAAGATGAACAGATATGGGGACAGAATTGATGAGGAGTAAGGGGGCAGAACATGAGGGAAAGAATTGATGTGGGGATGATCGGCTCCTGGCAAGCAGAGCAGCCGGGGGGGGGGGGGGGGGGGGGAAAAGGGGGGGGAGTCTTTATTTGTATATAATAAACAGTATTTATTTGGGGGTTGAGACAGAATTAATTGTTCGGCATAGAGATAGGCAGGCGCTCCTTTTGGGAAATGTCTGTGTGAAATTACCCATAAACAGTCATCTTAACAAAATAAGGTTTATTAAAAGCAAAGAGAAAATGAGACAGTTTAACATAATCTATGTTTACATGTCTAGTAAGCTAGACTTGTAAGGCATTCTTAACTGAGCTACAGAGAAAAAGAAGAGAAATAAATGAATAGCTTACATCCTTTGAAAGCAATCTACTCTCTGACTCTCTTCTGGTCAGACTGTCAGCATCACTTGCTGCCCAGTGACAAATTCTCTACTATATCCCAGAGATGCCTGTCTTTGCTGTTTCCAAGACCTGCTTATCAAACTCCCCTACAGCTAGGTAAATTTATGTACCCAGACTTGCCTCTCCTTGATTTCCATACATCTCTCATGTGTAAGAATTGAGGTGTCGTTAATATTTATATAAATGGATGTTGGGTTAGAATACCATTTCGGAGAAAGACTGCATGATTATTGTCTCCATTACCATGGGAAGGTTCCCTCAACCTTCTTGTCCTGAAGATTAGTGGATCAAAAGCCTCAACAATTTCCATTTCTTGATACTATATTTGCCAACTTTTGATCTGTTCCGTGCTATAGGACCTAGCTCACTCTCTCTGGGCTAAATATATTCAGTCTCCATCTCTGCTGAACAAAAAAAAAAATAGTTTGGATATGAGCCTTTTTAAAAATATTAATTTCAATTGCTATAAAAGAAGCTATTGACAGACCATATATCCTTTTTTCACAGATACCTAATTGCTATGTCTTTCCACCTGCAGTTAATTGTGCCTACCTTTCATCTCCCACCAAGTCACAATTGGACATATTTAAAAATATACCTTTATTTTATTTTAGTCCAGATTGTGAACCCTCAAGCTTAATAGTACCTTACTCTGCAATTAGTCTGTTGTATTGTTTTAGATGGCAAATATAGGCTCAAAGAGGCAAAGGTGTTAACATGACCCTGACAATGTCCAGGATTAAACAGTGTTAAACAAGGTTTGAGGTTTGGGTTGCAGTAACTTCAGCCTGCTTATTATTATGGCAAACATACCATTAAGAGCTTTTTAACCTTTTATTAATCATATAGAAAAGGGAAGAAAAAAAGGCTAAATCATTTGAAATGTAAATATTAAATAAGGCTTTTCTTCTAACACCACTTCTTGGTCCCTTTCTCTACCTGAAGAGAGCTGAAGGAAAAGCCTCTTTGTTTGACAGCCTTTTAGATCGTAATAATTGAACTTTTTGGGCAAAAAAGAAAAAGCTAGTTGAGATGGGCTGGTGCGGTTGTTATTAAAGTCCAATCTCCTTTTACTAGAAGAGAGAAAAAGACAAACACACACAAGAAGGGAGAGAAAGAAGAGCAAAGATGAAGAGAAGAAGAGAAAATGCAGCTTGTGTTTCTGGTGGTGACTTTCACTTGCAACCACACTGCTGAAAAGAAAAAAAAAAAAGTCACAGGACTTATCAGTCACTCCGCGACCCAGCATATTTGTATCAGCGTTGGTTGTTTAGGGCATTGTTTTTAGTTGCTCTCTGATCACAGGATTACAGCAATGTTGCTAAATACGTAGTCTTGGACAGATAAACCAGACTCTTATTAGACAGAAGGAAAAAGAAGAGGGATAGGGAAGAGAAGAAATAAGGGGAGAAGAAAAAGGAGACCTGGGAAGGACTGACAAAGTCTCTCATCCCAGGTGGTATTTGGGAATAAGCTGGTACCAGTGGAAGTGGCAGTGTCACCTGGAGTCGCTTTCTTGGCTCAGTCTGGCCAGGACATCTCTCAGGATTAGGATGAAAAAGGTCTGTGGTCCCAGGAGACAGTGGGGGTGGCAGCCATGATGGTGAAACTCACTCCTCCTCCTATTTTTCAGTCAAACAATGTAGCTGTTTGTTTGCAATTTCACCTCAAACACATTTTCTTTTAAGGATCCCAAAAGGGAATGATGGCAGAATAGATTGTCCTTTCATTTTGTCTACCACTTAGGCATAATTTCTGACATACCAACGGTGGGTCATTTATTTCCAGTCCTACACTTTTTTTTTGTTCATGAGCCATGATCTTGAACACACTCCTTAAGTGATATTAGTATGCCTTTCTTTTTGGATTAATTTCAGGCTTTCCGGGTTCTTTTCTAAGATGTTCAGTGCCTCCACCCAAAGTGACTCTTCACTGTGCCCGTGATTGGAACATTTTGTATACTTGTATCCACTTTCCCACAGTTGGGCTCCCAATTAGGGTAAATTTGTAGGTCCAATTATTACAAGTCACAGGGAACCAGTGTTGAACAATGTACTAGTAGGACATCAGAAGGGTGCACTGTCACAAAATTGGCCCTTTATTTATTGCAAATAAATTTTGGATACCATATGTACAATGTCTAGTACAATGCCGCTGATCCTAATTGGGGCCACTCTGTGCCACCTACATAAAAAATAAATTATAATTATATCAAAAATGCTCAAATATTCATCATTAAAAGTTCTCCAATGATACAAAAACTTATATCAGCGTTAAAAAAAATTACCCTGGCACTTTTACTGACATGCGTATTTTAAACTGATTTTACTGGCAACTTTTGATTTTTTTTTCCTTTTGTCTGACAGTAATTGCACTGGTAGTTGGCAACCAAGTTCAAAGCTAGCCTGCCTTTTTATTTTTTGTGCGCTTTTTGGAATTGTTCTTGCACTTATGGAAGCATCACCACCATTTTTTTAAAAAAGCTATTGCACTCTATTTTAAAAAGTGTTAAATATCAATGTCTATAAATAGACATATTAAAAAGAAGAAAATGGAGGAGTAGAATATTTCAAGCACTACCATTGCTACATGCTGTTTATTAAAACTCAGTCTATTAATACAGCAATTAGCCCTACAACAGGGTGTACTTTAGAAGGGTATCACTTTTTTTCAATATGTGTTGTGAGGCACTGGCTTTTTATTAACATTCTTGAACTTTCCTTCCCTGCATGACTGCTTGCATCCATTTCATTCTGACTTTTGCAGGTATTAGATTGTTTCTATATGGAAGATACATGAATAAACATAATATACCTAAGCCTTCATGCATCTGGCATTCAGGGATGTCAGAGATCCTTTTATTGCCTTTCAAGTCATCTTAACATTATTCTTGTGTTTAAACCATTTCATGAATTAAATAAAATAAAGTGTAGTAAAACAATAATAAAACAAAAGAGGATATCCTTTATTACAGAAATAGAAACAGAGATGGACTCCAACTGCAAAATTTGAATCCAAATTGTACAAAAGCTCACACAGCTTTGAATCTGAGCTTTTAGGCGTAGCCCAGTATAGAGGCTGAGGCTAGTTATAAAAGTTCACACCTGAATCCAAGCTTTTTCAAAGTTTAAGAGTGTTGGATCCAGCGATTTGGCTGAGACCCATCTCCAGATTTAACTAGTAATCAGTACTTTAAGAACACTTTTTTAAAGGAATACAACAGACAACTGCAAAACCCCTGCCCTAATATATAAGGTCTGTGTAGTGTTGTCTGGTTTTGTATTGTCTGATATTGCAGCTTTGACAAGTTCTAAAACTGCATATTTGAATAATTCAATGGAGATCCCATAAAAATGTGGCATTTTGAAATATACATGTAAGTCATTTACCTTTTTGTACTTTTCATTGTCTGTCTCTTTATGAAAATCAATAAAAATCAACCCCCCAAAATATACCCCACATTTATATGTGCAAATGGACATTTGCACAGATATACTGTGCAATTGCATTTGCAGATCAATAGGTTTGGCAAACAAGTACTTGAGCTGAATATGCAAACATCTGTGTACACATACTCAGATACTATTTTTTGCAGGAGCAACTTCTTTGCAAATGTGAAGCGCTGGGAACTTTACAGAAAGGAAGTCTAAATTTGTCAGTAGTGATAGCACTGATTAGGCACTTTAATACTACATAGTGTATACAGCACCTTAGATGTGCATAGCACTTTATAGAAACATAAAGAAACAAAGTTCCTGTCCTAAAGAGTTTATAGTCAGTTAAATCTATTCAAATTAAATAACACTGTATACACACACAACGAAATGTTGTTTAGATGCAGTGTTGTAGGAGTTTATTCAGATCTGATTTACAACACAGACAGTATTTCCATCAATCCCTAAACGAATTCTACATAATTTATTGCTGAAGCCAAAACACGCAATCACATATTTTTTTTATTTTATATATATTTGAAATGTGTATTTTCAATAAAAACACTAAACATTTTGCCTGTAAACTTCATGCATGATTGTTGGTGTTACACATTACCTAGGCACATGGAAGTTTTTTACTTGGGCTTAACGGAACCCAATAAATGCACCAGGAGAACAGAGGATGCAAGAAACATCCCTGTCTTTGCACCTCAGCACAGCATTCTTTTATAATCACAATTCTTGTGCTCAGGTGAAGGCTAGCACCACCACTGACTCTAACCACTACAGAAATAGTGGACTTGGCTAACTGTGGATGGGAGAATATGTTTCTCTCTCTTAAAGGTGTCTCAACACAGGGTAGATCCTAAAAAGCACAATCCATATGCTTAATCACAAGACACTCCTTCAAATCCTTTGTAGAAAAAGAAAACTGTCTTTTAGAAGGCAGATGTACCCTGTTGAAGAAAATATTAAATGCAGCCAGCATCACCAAGAGGTTTAACCACAGTGGTATTTCCCCTGTTTTGGGCAGATCTAAATTCAGCCTGTGTTCATCACATCATTTTATTACTAAAAGTTTCATCTAAAATAAACCTTATATCAACATGGTCTTCTTGAAAGTCTATTATCTGAACATGATTGTTTTAAGTAACTTCTTTTTATGTAATGCAGGAAACAAATAATTCCATAGCTCCCAGAAGGTATGCTATTTTTCAGTATTAGTGCATTGCAAGAGTTTGGGGACCAAAGTTTCTCCATTTCATGAATAAAAGGCATGTAATGTCATTGATCTTGTATTGCAATTCATAAACTATTTCATTTGAAACTGAATATACATTTTATTGTAATTCCATTGGTCCACCACACTGCACTGATTGTGATGGGTGGATTTTCAATTGAACTCTCAAGCTGAATTCTTGTGGAAATCCTATTACATTTCCTAGTGCCATCATCATCAATCAATGCTGCTTTGCTTTATTGTATCTCATGTTTAAACCACAGTTGCCAACTTTCATGTGGTAAAATAAGCACCCGACTTTCACAATAAGCCAAAACCAAGCTAATCTCATTTCAAAACAAGGCCAAAACAAGCCAATCCCTAAGAACCCCAACACTCTGTGACTAGATCCCCCAGGTGTGCAGTCTGGGACTGTGGTGAGCCCTGCCTCAAGCAGATTAAAAAAAAAAAAAAAAAAAAGGAGCAGCAACAAGCTACAACAAGAAACAAGCTACAAGCCAAACAAGCAGTTTACAATCCAGGTAAGCCAAAAATAAGCACATTTTTTTCCATGGGTTTGGCATGTCTGGTTTAAACTATCAAGAAACAACAGCGCAAGTGCAATGAGGTCATGTGAATTTTCTAGGAAGTGTCCTTTGCAGCCTGATATATATTGCATTTTTGTTATTGGGATGAGTCAACATTGATGAAAACCAGGACCTTCTACTGTTGAGACTTGATTAAAGTACAAAATGCAAACAATAGAACAAATATCACAAAGGTTATTTGGGGAGGTGGACAACATTAACTAAGGAATGCCCAATCTTTTCCATGTATGAAACTATAATGCAAGCAGAAGATGCATTCTCCTCTCTCACAGAAAAATCTGTTTTTTGCTGAAAGGGAAATGCTTCAAGATGTATATTGGTTATATGTAATTTAACCTGGGCTTCCAGATGTGAATGAATGAAGTCAGAGTGTCACTTCAACCTCTTATAAAAGAGGCTCATTTAGTGTCTTTCTTTTGAAGTATGATAAAGTTTTGAGGTACTTTACTATAGATTGATACTGTAGAATGCGGGATTAATTCAGTCTACTTAATGCATTAAACTTCCAGGAGGCAGAAGACAACTCTGTATAGTGCACTAGAAGTTCAGTAAGTTACAAGACTGGGCAAAACAATGTAACAAATATTCACTTTAAGAAAAAGGGTCTGAATTTACTAAGTAGGTTTATTCATGAAAAGGCTGAGATTTAATGTATTTGTTCATTATTGGTAAATGTCCAACAAATCATTTGCACAACAAATTTCAACCTATAGCTTTTCAGGAACTGGCTGCTATGGGTTGTTGATGTATCAAATAACGTTACTGGTCACTTCAGTTGTTTCCTGAGTGGATGACCTGAGCTTTCTAAACTGGAGGTGGGCCTGGATCTCAATGGATCAGAGAGAGAGAGAGGCAAAGACATAGCAGACCAAATAGATTTTTGAATATTGAACACCTTTTTCTGACCTTTTGCATACAAAATAGCTTGCGTTGTAAATGGCTTTTCTGTGTATTCCTACTTTCCAGATACGACATGTACTATTTCATATACCTGCCAAGTACATCCACTGTAGGATCTTTCTTTCATCAGCCACTAAACACGGTCACTGAGTGCGTACACATATGCAGATCTATTTGCAAAGGGTGCAGTCACCCATCTTTGTTTCAATTTTTTGACTGTTTGCCAGGTCTTTGGATAGGGAGGTCTGAGGAACTACCATTTATTGTTAAACTTTCTCTCCCTAGACCATATACTATACAACATATCACAGAGCTGCCTGCACTGCAATTATCATTGAACAAACAATTTGGGGAGGAGAGGCATGCATGCACTCAGTCCCAGGTGTCCAATCATCCCATATTCAGTGCTATTTCATACATCTGCTAAACTCATTAATTGAATGTACTGATCACCAATTTCTGCCATTTAGCACCACTTACTTCACTCTCTGTCACAATAAGTTTAGTAACCTGATGTATGCTTGGGATGCTAGCTGGAAAAGTCATGGTCACACATTTCTCTCTCTCTCATTCAGTTAACTGAATCAGTGCAAGGCCTCTGATCAGGTATATTTGAGGAAACACTATTTTTAATATACCTCTTCTATCTCATCCATAACATGTTTCACATATGTGCCAAGGACATTTTTTCAATATACTAGTCACCATTTCTATTCACTATCACTCTTTACCATGCAGTGTTGTCAACCCTTGTGATTTTATCATGACTCTCATATGTGTTTTTTTTTTTCCTTCAAATTCCAGCTCCTGTAGTTGTGTGGTTACATGAAAATCTCAGCTTCCATTAAAAAAAAAAAAAATAAAGCAGTGTCTAGTACCTCATGGTTGTGAAGAAAAGTATGGAAACGTGAACCCTAATGGCTTTTTTTCTTGTTTTGAGCCAACACTTATTTTTTCTAAATCTCATGATTTTTAAGCCAAACTCATGAGTTTTTGGTCCTGATTTTTAAATGTTTGGGGTTAGCCACACTGCCACAGTCATTTCTCACACATTTCAGCCCCCTACTCTGCTGCCACAATCTTCTCCAGCTTTTTCTTGACAATCTTTGCAATGCCGTTATGGGAGTGTGAAATCAATACAAAAATCTGTGACAGATAGAGAATGTGAGGTCAGCACAATATGAATGGAAAATAATATTAAGATAAATAACACAAGGAATACTATGCCAGTTGTAATATTTGTTAATATAGTAAGAACATCCTCTTTCATTTACATAAAGCTACTACTGAATTTCTAGTTTGCTGCTGAATTCAACATTGTAGTGCTTCAGAAGCCAGGATAATTATCAGAGTATTCAGATGGGGCTTACTGTAAAGTACACAGGGCCTTGTCTATCACACCTGGAACATTATCATAGAGTGGTTGTTATGGCAACAAACATGACTTTTGGTACATGTGGAATATATGTGATTCCAAAAGCAAAACTGTTTTTTGTTACATATAAATTCCATGAAAAAATACAATGCAAGAACAGCAGGTATCTCAGCTGAGGCCAAGATTTTCAAAAAGGCACAACTTAATTCAGTTACAAGTGGAAGAGCCCAAGCATGAATTTAGCCTTTTCCAAATCAGAGTTTTCATACCAGTCTAACTGTGTTGGTCAGGATGTGAATTTTTACTGATAAAACCTTGGTAGCAACAAGGGCTGTGTCAAATAGTTAGGGGGTCCCTCTTAAAACTAACATAGTGTGACCAGATGGGATGAAGAAAATATCGAGACACAACGGGGGGGGGGGAGAGGGTCCCCACTGGCCGAGCAAAGAAGGAAAAAAAAAAAGCCGAGTCCCACCGGCAGAGGGGGGAGGGAAAAAAAATAAAATGAAAAAAGGCGGAGTCCCGCCAGTGGAACAAAAACAAACAAACAAAACAGGAGTGTGAAATATCGGGACAAATTGCATCCTGACCAAACATCGGTTGGGACACGGGACAAACCCCTAAAAATCGTGACAGTCCTGATTTTATCGGGACATCTGGTCACCCTAAACTAACACCACTCCCTTAAAGCCCCCCAGAACGTCTGGGATCACTGAATACCTTTGATGGGCACCCTTCATAGACAACAATTCCCTACTCACTATCACTGATTCTGTACAAAACAAGGACAACTTTATTTGCAGGAAAGGAAACAGCATTAATTTAGGGAAAATATGGCAAAAATATATCTATAAGTAACACACTTCCCAATGGTAATTGAAGTAATTTGTTAAAATGGTTCCCCATCCACTATTGTGAATGTTCAATAGGCAAACGTCCCTTTATCACATCACTTTCCCCTTCCCCATTTGCTAAACCCCATTCACTGATTTGTGTAAATGGATAGCATTGTCCCAGCATCCTGAGGTACACTCAAGCAGACTTGTCTGCACTCCCTGTGGAAATGCTGCCCAGCCCTATCATGAGGCTCCACTACCTAACTCAGTTATGGTGATTTTAGCTGGATAGGTAAGAGAGGTGTCACTATAGTTCATTCATATCTATATCATCTCTCACTGTGAAGACCTCTATTAATTGCTCTTGCAGCGAAGTCCTCACTGCATTATCGCTCACCATAAAGTCCTCTCAACAGCAAAGAAATTTTAGTTTCATAGTGCTCTGTTAAGCCTGGAGAAATATGTTGAGTGAGACTGTTTAAAACTCTTTGTATTATACATAAATGAATGAAGCAAACTCCTGACAAATGGGACAAAAGATTCTCTTTGGCCTTGATTCAGCAACATGTGAATAATTTTAAATACATGAGTAATTCCACTGACATCGGACAATTCACTTGCTTAAATTTATGTATATGTTTCTGTAGCTTGCTCATATCTTTTACTAAGGCTCAACAACCTCTCTCCTTCCACTGCACTCAAATTTCAACCTCCTATGAAATTAATATTCTACTACTTGTCCAGATCTCCAAAGGATTTTCTTGAAAGTTGTAGGATTGGGACACTTGATATTTCTGATTTTAAGATTAAAAAACACCAGAAAAATAAATTGGAATAAATGTTGAAAATATTATTGTATCCTGTAAGGGAGCAGTAAAGGGCATGAGGAAACTCCCATCCCTTTTGCTGTTCAACATTAAACATTCTGGTTATGCAGAATGCAATGAAATGGTAAGAGACAATTAAGATCCAATCTAAATAAGGTATTATATGTTACCAGTCAATAGTTTTACTTTTCAATAAATGAGTTCAGAAATATTGCTCCATCTCAACAACTGTTTCATTGATAAAGATGCCTGGGATATTCATAAGACATGCACAAGCCAAGTACTTGCTGGTCTCTTTTTAGGTCTAGGCATATACTCAGATTGTTACATCTACCCTTGTCAGTTGAACCCAAATCAACATTATATCAGAGTACATAGCCTGCAATTGTAAACCTGAAGTTCTACTTCAATGCACCAGTAAGTTTTCATCTACCTATAAAGTTGAATATCTTAAAGTATGACATATGTGCAAGCTAGACAGCAGATACAAAAATGCCATCCTATTCTTTCTAGCTTGCATGTACAATAAGTAATGAGTTAGGCCAGTCTGTAAGTTCTGTTCTTTTAGAGAGGATACTTTTATTTAAATTATCTAATTATTGCATGAAACAAAAATAGAGTGCAAACACTTTGACAAAATAAGTAACTGTTGGACCAAGAAGGAAAGACTAGTCTTCTGAGAATGGTCATACTCCCATTGAATGTTTGCATTTTCTGTTAAAATATGAATGTTTCATGTGCTCAAGTATACCTAATACTAGCCCCAATTCTATAAACTCAATCTTTAACTTGACTCCAGGTCTGAATGAAGACTTGTAGGCAAGAGGAATGAAGAAATTATCAAGATAATCATTATGTATATATGTCACTGTTGTCACTTAAATTGTGCAAAGTGAATGTAAAACTATATCACTTGTACAAGTGGAGAATTCTGATTTGATAATGATTTATATCCACTGTTCACAGGAATAAATGACAACACAGGGAGTACATCAGTGGAGATACAAGTACATTGACTGTGCACATGCACATATGCATGTGTGTGCGCGCATTATGGACGGATGATGGATGGATAGATGGACACGGAACGTGTGCATGGATTCTATAAACATTTTAATACATTCCACATCCTTTTTATCAGGCTTCATTCAAATTCATTTGCAATCTCCATTTTGCAGCCTTTTATATAATATGTACTGTTCATGCTATGTTTTGCTCTCATGCTTTGACTCATGGCTATTTAATAGTTTTTAAGGACAGAACAGACCAGTGATCATCTAGAGTTATATTTGGCATCGTCAGAGTTGATGGGAGCTTTGCCATTGACTTCAATAGTGACAGTATTCCACCCCTTGTTTTTAAGTTGATCTTTCCAGAAATTGAATATGGTTTAAGTTCATATCTAACTGTAATGTAAATAGTATATTTACCTCAACTCCTGAACTCCTAATGCCTTTTCTATTGTATTTCTGGAAGGTCATCACTAGTAGTGACCTTCACAAATCAAATCATCCCCACTGTCTCTCTCTTTATTGGGACACTTTTTCCAGAACAAGGTAACTTTTTCTTCAAATTACATTGATCCAGAGCATTTATGTATGTCCCCTTTTATTGCATTGACTGTCACATTTGTGCATTTTTTGATCTTTTAGATCAAAACCACACTTTTCTTCTCTGTATTGGCATATGCCCTATTTTTTTCACATGTACTTGACTGACAGCTCCCCCCCCCAGTCCTTTGCTGCAACTTCCATTGATGTTGCTATACCAATGTCATGTGCCAGTGTTAGTTCTCCAGATAACAGCCTTCCTTGAACAGAGTTACTGTGCATGCCTATTGGGAGCTATACCAACATACATTACGGTTTTCAGATGCTGCTTAATGTATGCTCCTCCTATATAATCTTTGAAATATAGTTCAAACTCACACCTGAAACATTTGCTCCATTATTCAACGTAATTTGTCGCCTACTCAACAACTTGGAACATGCTTCCCAACATGGGTAGCCAGATACATGCTAGCTCATCACAAAGAGTGGTGTGGCCACAGCAGCACAGGCAGTGGTACTGGCTAGCAACACAGTTATGTACCCAGAGAGTCAGGTGGGTTTGTACTCAGGTGGCTATGCCAAGCCACCGCAGCCACACTGCTATTTTTAGTGCACTAGCTCAAGCACAGCTAGAGGGCATCTGTCTGCCTATGCTGGAAAACATGGTTCCAGCTGTTGTGTAGACATAACCTCAGAGGTGTGCTGAGTTTGGTTGCTTGTACCACAACATTATCATCATTTTAAATATGTCTTGGTCTCAGAGGACAAACTGGAGAGCTTTGAAGGATCCCAGAGTTCTATGAAATTCTGGTTGCCATTGGATTTACCCTTCTCATAGCTGTTTAAAAGCCCTGTTTTCAGTGAAAGAGCCCATTTGTGCATATCTTGGGATAGCTTCAGCATAAATGGGCATTTTCAAGTGGAACCAAAGCACAAAAAACAAAGGGACAAATTCTCACTTAATTCTTTTTCAATACTTAGGAGGCACAAAGTAGATGGAAACTGGTTGCAAGTACTCAGCCGAGAATTCCTCTGGCATAGGAAAATTCCCTGCTAGTGCAAGTATGCCACATCTGTTCACCATCTCCTCACTCTCAGTCTAGGGGTCATGTTGGGGCTGGGAGAGAGTGTTCTGTGGCTAGGGAGAGGTAAGAGTGATGACAATGAGAAATCAGGAGTGTGTGTAGCCTGCACTGTAGCATAAGCTTCCTATGCCCATAGTGCAACATAAAGCTGCCTGCCTAGGGCTTGCCCTCAGAATCATGGAGCCTGAGAGGCTGACAGACACAGACACCTTCCTATGTTCAGAAGAGTAGTGGCGCAGGTCAGAATCTGGCCCAACATGTATAAAGACTCGAAAGTGGCTTATGTTTTGGGCTTCAGATTTTATGCAGATCATATCCAAGGCCAAGAATTTAGAGTTAATCAGTAAGATTTTATGTCAAGCAAATTCTTTGAATACTTAATAAACCCTTCAAAAACATACATCACTACTGTTAATTAGAATAATCTTGTCATTTGTTCAGTATTAAAATTCAAATGGGCAAGATGTCTGTTTTCTTACATCATCCACAATAAACTTCCTGTCTCCCATTATAACATTGATTATACACTGCAAGGTGGCAGGACACTGCAGGAAACATTATTTTATATGCTTTGCAGAGCCCCTAATACAACTGGAAAATGGAGTCTTCCAAACACTGTGTGCAAATAGAACAGTTGAATATTTAGCTCTCAATGCTGAGAAAAAGAACAAGCATGGGGGAAGCTTAACCCATAAACCAGTTTTTCGTTCATCTTCCAAGATATTCCTGCATTCTATGACCAGTAACTCTACCAGCTACCCAATTTTTCACTGACATCAACTAAGATGAGGCAATAAGGATGACACAGCCATATCCTACAGCGAAGTTATTTATGTTTTCTCTTTACTCACTACCTATATCTTTGAAATGACAGATACATGCATGGGAATAAGTGGCAGGCTGGAATTTTTTTTTTTTTTAAACTTTAGCACAGAAGCACTACCTACTCATCACCCTCATTTTCCTATACCAGACATTTAATTGGTTTAGTGCGGAAATTAAAGGTCTCATTACCTTATAGCCTATTGGAGAAGGGTCTCCTCAGCCTGATCCCAGGACTCGGCTCTCTCTGAGTCCTAGCAACATCCCACCTGCAAGTGAGGTTGGTCAAGGGGTAGGGGTGGAGGGGGAATTATTGTTTAAGGCACCAAAATACAAGTTCACCCAGGGTGCCATTTTTCCTAAAGCCAGACTTGAATCCATCACATGGACCTCCTGTATAAAGGGTTCAGGATCCCTTCCAGGAGGAATGCATTCCTCTAACTCTCCACAATCCACATAGTGAACTGTCCTGGCCAAGGGCCTTGCAGCCTCCCAGCTATTCCCCTCGTCTTGCGACTCTCCCTCTGCATCACTTGGAGACCAACCTCCATTTCTCTGAAGACCGAACACATCCTTCCCCTAGGGCGGCAATCCCAGGGCCTCAATCCCTGAGCAAAGCTATCTAAAGCTATCTGCACCCATCTCTGAGGTCACCACTCTCAGCACCTCTATTAGGGCAGGGCTGGATCTCTCCAGTGCCTGTGGGAGGGCATCCCGACTACATATGCCCTGCTGCTTCACCCAAGGGAGGCAGGGAAGGGACTGGTCTTTCTTCCTAGCTCCCTCAGAGCGGGTTCAGGAGCAGGCATGTGCAGACCACTGACCCAAGCCCAGGAGTCCTTCCCTTACCTACCCTCCCAAAAGAAGCCAGAACGGAGGGGAAGAGGGGGGAGGAGAATATCAGGACACAAAGAACAGTGAGTGCCCACAGCCTCTCCTCCCACATGGGGGCCATAGCAACAGACCCAGCTCTGTCAGGAATGCCTAGAAACATTGGGCCCCTTCCTGCTGTGGTAGTGACTTCCCATGACCCCCTTACCGCTAACTGGCAAAAAAGCTCAGCCCCAGGGGGGCCACCCAGGGACCAAGCACCATTTCCAGCTGTCATACCGGCATTTTGTGACCTCTGACTTTCCCAAATGCAAGCAAGGGTGGGGCTGCAGTTTCTGACCTGAGCTGCACTGCTCTTGGAACCAGTGGCCCTCAGCAGTGTGGAGCCAGAATGCAATTCCTCCCTAAGGTAGATCCCCCATGCTGGAGCCTCTCCCAGGCTCTGGAATTCTTACTTGCTGTATTCCTTTAAATCTTGATGAGGGCTGCTGAAAGCCAGAAGTAACTCAACTGCTGTAACACAGCCAAAAAGAGATGCCATGTGGTGCCCACTCCCGGTTAAATTCTGGGAGCCGGGGAACGTTGGCCAATCAGCACCTCTTGCCCCCAGCTGTCCAATGGGTGCCAGAGATTCTAAGAGAGGGGAGGAGCTACCTAATGTCTCTCAATTACTTTTCTCTCCCTCACTGTTGACCCCATTAAGTTCCTCCTCTGGTTGAGGCAGATGGGGGTTTATATGGACTCTGGCCGATAGGCCGCTCTACCCCGCTCGAAAGGGGGTTTATACCGACTCTGGCCGCTAGGCCGCGTTATCCCATTCGTCAGGGAGGTTATATAGACTTCGGCCACTAGGTCGCACTACTGTTCCAGACAGGGGGACAGTAGAGAGGAAGGCCTAGAGGCCGTAACAGGCCGCCCGCAGAGGGGCGGCCACAAGGACTGTAGAGTGGTGAGGCACTGACACCCTATCCTACCCCTGCCACAAGGGGGGGCTGCAGTGCCAGGCCTGCCACAGGAGGCATTCTCTCACTTTTAATTGTACATTGGATATGGAAAGTGATTTTAAAATAATCATCACCTCTAATTTCACAGGCATAATAATGCATATACAATTGCATTGTTGTGCCATTTTTGTGTTATTTGAATATATTAAAATATTTTATTTTCACCTCAGAAGTTTCAGATACTGGTTTTCACTATAACAAACAAACAAACAAACAAACACCTTTTAAACATCTTTCTTTTAAACTTACTGCCTGGCATGGACACTGTCCCTAATGAGAACTAGTGACTTTGACATAATCCAAAACTAAGTTTCTTTAACTAACACTGATGTGTGTTTAAAAATAGCACATAGAGCTTGTGAAGTATATCAAAGTATAATCTCTAAATATTCACAATGTTAGGTATTTAATGAGATTATTTGGAGAAGAGTACAGAAACTTTTCTAGACTTCAGACAAGAAACCTAAATTCAGTTTAAAGAGTTTCTCATTTTTACTCAGTGAGCAAAGGAAAAACTCTTTTGTAATGCACACAGTTAAGGTTGCCATAGGAACCTTAACTCTGAATTTTTTGAACTTGATGTTGCATTAATGTTTTTGCATATAATTGTCTCTAAAACTTACTAGCATCTTTATTATTACTTAAAATTGTGATCTGTGCATGTACTCATTATATTTCTGCCAATTAATCTACTGTGAATTTATATGAATGCATATTTTGGTAACCTACACAAACTCACACATTGAATAGAGATCTATTCTCCCTTGATGCATGTGCTTAACTTCCATTAACGCTAATAGCACTTACAAACACAGCTTGAAGAATGTATTCTAAATTTTGTTAAAGACCATTGTGCAACATACTGTAAGCATTTAGAATCAAATTCTATTTCAGACTGAAAAGCCATATATTGTTCAGATTATCTGATATGCAAGTAGAAAGAGCTGTGTATAATTCAGGAAGAAAGACACTAAAAATAAAATCAAATGTAATTTACATTACAATCTATTGGCACAGCCGCCCAAATATGCAAAGGTATTGTCTCACACATAGAAAACCAGACATGCAAGCAAATATATATCTATACATAAATTCTCAAATGCTTTCACTCAGATTCTCTGCTATACCATGGAGATTTAAACATCAGCTACATTAAAATGAAACTGTACTGATCAGAGGTGACACCTCTAAATTCAATTTCATTTAGGAATTCCACAAGAGTTGTGCTGGTGGTCCAATGAAAAAAGCAGCCATTATAGGTGATAAATTCATTTAGACATAAAATATCTTTTTCAAACAGAATATGTAGTTCAAAATGACACAAAATACTTTATAAGGAGTACAACAAAAATAGGCAACTTGATATGCATTTATAAAAAGGAGGAGTGGGTGGAGACTCTAACATTTTTGTTCTGCAAGTAAATAAGAAGTATTACTTCAGAAAAATACTCGGGCAACAACATACACACACACACACACACACACACACCAACCACTGATTGAAAATCATGCATTACAGTTTAAAGAATGTTGCTAATAGAGAATGATGCTAAGCATGAAGGGGTGAAAAGATTTTCAAAGGCACAAGTTACAGTTAAATATCTAACCACTATTTGTACTTTAGAAAATTTCCCTCATGGTAAATATTACTAATAGTACTAAGAAACAGTGATTTCTGTAGGATTTTGCCTATGTGAATAGTGCCTGAATGGACTTGGGAGACACTTATACATATCAATAAATGTATCGTTACTTGTACATTCATGTACAAGTAATGAACACATTTCAAATGGGTCAAGGATTCATATATGCCCCTAAAGTCTGACTGCTTATCTAATCCTTAGAAGAACTTTTTTAGCTGTCTTCTCTCCCCCTCCTCCAGCTTTTTCTACATCCCATAATTTTCTTCTCACTGCCCTGATAAAGGAGGAGATCTTAATAAAGACCTTGGAACTGATCCAACTCTTCTATAAGTTAATATGAACTATGTCATTTTTGATGGCAGTTGGATAAACCCTCTTTAAGACGTTCTATACAATCCAATCTGGTATGGTGTTGAATGCCCCATCTAGGGTACTGAGAACAGTTGTTCAGAACATCTTTGACAAACTGAAATTTTGTATTGCATACAAATACATTTATTTATTGGAATATCTGAGGGGGGAAATTTCTAGATTCCCCCCCCACACACACTCCCCCAACAGAATATCCAATAATTTTCAAAGCTAGCCAATGGAAGTGAGGAACTCTGGCTGTGTTATATACTGTTTATACTACAATAGATCAAACAAGATTGGGATGCATTATCCTAGGTGTGATATGTAGACTTGATTAAAAAATAGTCCATGTCCCATATAAATTACCTTACAAAAGGGGACCTGAAAGGGAGAAGTTCTGGATTCTGACACATCCCTGCTCTGATCTCTGGGTCCAGGATGAAAATGTCCTTCTTCAAGTGAAGGATGTATTGAGAAGAGGCAGAAGCAAGCCATGAAATATGGTCAACTGATTTGGAAGGAGAGACATGTGGTAGAAGACAGGTAGGTAACAGATTCAGGATAAGATTGCATATTTTGTAGGTAATTCTGCAGAATTGAGTTTTGGGGAGTAATCTGAATGACACAAGGGTGAAGACTTGACAAATACGGTGGATTTTGGAAGGGCATTGCCACCATAAGTGCCACCATGGAAGAAGGCACAGAGAAATTTGAGAGAGGTGACAAATGGCGTACCCATCGTCAGTGAAGTGCAAAAGACAGTGAGTTGAATATACCAGGGGACCAAGCCAGTAGAGGCCCTGCTCAGATACAAAATTTATATCCACAGATATAAATCAGTATCCATGGAACTGCAGGGCTCTACTAGGAACTGCAGCAAAAGCAGCAGCATTTCAGCCCGCTGCTTGATGGAGCCAGCGCCCCACACCGGCAGCTCCTCTGCCATGGCTATTCTGCCCTCAGCCCCACTCACAGAGACATGCACCAGCCTCTCCAGCAGCTGTCCCTGGTCACGCTAGTGGGTGCAAGCAGTTCACACGCTCCTGGACAGGCAACACAGACCACTGTAAGGAAGGGTCTGGGAGCACGCGAGCCACTTGCACACATTAGCACAACTAGGGACAGCTGCAGGTGAGCCTGGTACATGGTCCAGTGTGCGGGGCTGGGGGCAGTACAGCCATGCCGGAGGAGCTGCCAGTGCAGGGCCCTGGCTCCTGCGAGCGGTGGCCCAACATACTGCTGCTTTCACCGCTGCGGTTCCTGGTAGAGCCCTGCAGCTCCGCGGACACAGGTATATAGCCACGGATATCCTTATCCATGGATATAAATTTTGTATCTGTGCAGGGCTCTACAAGTCAAGGATGTAAGATCTTGTGAACAATGACTGGAAGTTTGAACATGACAGGAAGCACAATAGGATTAAAACTTTCTCTTAGACATGAAAGTTCACTGCTTGCTCCCTCTCCTCACCTGATATTATTTAAAAGCCCAGATGATAATGTAGCTGTAAAGGATAATGTGTCTTTATAACTCTCACAGCCAAGGCAAGGTGATCACAATGCCTCTTAACTCTAAATCTCACTGTTGCTGTTGCATTCATACCTATACCTCAGTGTTTTCTGCTCTGTGAAAACTTGCTTACTGCTCTTTTTCCTCCTAGCTAATAAAGCATCCATTTGCAGGTTCCTGTTTCTGAGCAAATAGTGCCATCTATATTCTCAGGATGTTTTCACAGTCACTGCCTGAAAACAATCACTCTGACTATCCTAAAAGTTGGCCACATTATAAAGCTGTTCTTTGTAGGACCAAACGGAGCCTGAGCTCAGTGGAGGGAAATGGATACAGGTTGTGGACTGAATGTGTGGTCCCAAAAGAAAGTATGTGCCTTAATCTTGGACCAAGGTACCGTAGTTGGAAGGCAGTCAAGACTATTTGTTTCTGAGGGAATTAGAACTCCTTTAAGCATCTTGGATTTGTGTTGTACTCCTATTAATAGTTCTTTACAGTGATACAAAGGTTCTGGTCCTGCTAATAAAGGTTTGGAGATAGATCTGTGAATTGGAGGAATTACTGGATAAATTTCTGCCTCCTGAAAAGTGGTAGGAGTTTGGAACAATCTAGTAGAGAGGGGAGTCCCCAAAACAGTAGCTGAGATACTCTGTGCGCCTTTTGGACAAGTCTGTACTTAACCATTACACAGATGCAAAAGGGGCAGTGCACAAGGAGCCTTTTCCTCTTGCAAAGTTCACATAAAGGCCAGGTACAACTGCAGTCCCTGTGTTCAGAGGAGTGCAACGACTGTCCAGCATCAGGTCACACAAGCAGGACAGATAAACTGGACCTCTGGATTCAAAATTCCTTCTAATGTTTCCTCTGGGATGAAAGACTTGTTCCATGTTCCAGTAATAGAAATAGTATGAATCAAATTCAGCTTAAGTATAAATCTTCTTTGCAATTCTGTTTTCAGTTTTCCAGCCCACCAGATTAAAGCAATGGTAAAAAGAAGAGGTAAAAAAATGTATTAGGTCACTTTGAATGTGTCCAGGCCATTACAAAATCACTCCCTGCAGTAAACATTTGAGTGTTTTTTGTTGTTTTTTTAATGACTTCCCTACAAACATCATTAAAAATTGTTTCCTTATATTTAGTCATTTTTTTCTCAATTTAATCCTATTCTTCATTGCTCTATCTCCTTGGACATTCTACACCCATTAAACGCCAGTCACAGAGTGGAGTTTCTCTCATTCCAATATTTTTACATCATCTCCTCTTAATGGAGCAAATTATGGAGTAATTGAGCATATCCATCAGAATCCTCCAGATTCACCTGGACCCATAGTAATTGCTTCAGTTCACTTCCTAAACTCCAAAAGGGTTTTTATTGACAGGGCATTCACAGAGTTAAAGGTCCACCAGCGATGCCCTGCTCCCTCTATGGCCAGCACCAGTCCCACTTCAAATGCTTTACACCGCACTGGGGAGCACAGTCCCCTTTGCAGAGTACTCCTTTCTATGGCCTGTGGCAGTTTGGCTACATTAAAGGCCTGAATATCTCCTGAGAAAGATCCAAAGTTTCACAACATGAAGCTAATTCCCCATGAACAGCACTAAAGTGTAATCCTCCAACGGTCCAGTTCTGCTCTGTTTGATTTTGTACGTGTGCAGATTGAGCTGGTAAATGATGTTACGCTGCTAAGCCAGCATTTCTCATGCAGGGTCAATAAGTTAGGGCAGAACTTTAACTTGCATTAAAAAAATCCAAGTCCTTGTAGTTGCACAGTAACAGTGGAGTCCTATTTGCCTTTACCTGTGGATAGAAGTAAATGTTCTGACAGAAGTGTGAAGTGCATCCATTCTCCTCAATTTGCTGTTAACTCTGAAACCTAATAGTGATCATTTTAATGTTAACATAATTAACTATTTCTTCCACATTTGAATAGTTTTCCTTGTTTCCCTTATCTGCTCAAAAATCTGGTTTGCTTATGCTTAGAAAGACTATACATAAAACAATTTCATGGCTGATGTTCTTTTTTCCTCTAAATTGGCTTTTTATGTCATCTGTGATTATAAATGCAATATAAGGTTATTATCTTTAATATAATAGTTACTTTGTGGACATGTTATTTCCATTTAAATTTCTACAGGTCACAAACCATTTGCTAAAATCTTAGTTTCACGTAACAATGAACAAATGAAGTATCCAAAGCTTATTACTCATCTTGCTTGTCCCACTTAGAAGTCTGCTGAAAGAACAGGCTGTATTTCCTCAGACCAGCACTATTTTTAACATGAACATTTGGTTTGAGAAACTCCATGTCTAAAAGATTAATATACTTTTTAAAAAGTACCATTAGCTGTGACTATCTAAAAATCATTGCTGTGAATGATTTCTTCTTTGGATCTTCAAAAGAAGATGGATTTCATCTACCGCCTCTGGATTAACTCACCCATGAGTTTGTGACAATGATCCCACTAATGATGCTCCATCAAAAATCATCTAATCACTGTGGGGTGGGTGATTTAAACACAGTTCTCCAAGTGGGGTGCTTATAATCTCTTGCTAAGAGTTGCTTGCTCTATCTGGTCTCCAGGAATTTTGAAGTTGCTCAAAGCTACAGACTTTATATTGTACATACCTTTTACCTGTCCTTCATTAAAGGGCTTGCCATTAGCCTTAGATCTAAACACCACACACATTTTTTCTTCTTCTCTGTAATGTCTAACGAATATTATAGAAGTGAAAAGCTTGTATAGCAGAGAAAAAATAATGCTAAGAGTGAACCTGCAAAACAGAATATATCTACAGTCTGATGATACACAGCACAAGCTATAAGAAAAATATTATACTGTGTGTAAAATTATGCATAAGGATGGATCACCTATACCACACAGCCAGATGAATAAACTACAGTTCAGAGGATAAACAGTAGGCTGAACAAATGGGCCATGCTGTACTCTATGCACTAATGAGGCAATTTATACACAAGGTGCATTCTTGTTTAATGAAAAATACTCTAAATTTTAATGACCTGAATTAAGTCTGACATCTCTCTCTATAGTCAACTGGATCCACAGGTCATTGGCTAGTAGTTGAGTTAGTCAGTTCAGTAATACTATACTCTTTCATTCATTCAGCTAAAATGAGAAGGTTGTTTTACAGCAGTTCATTTATTTGGGCCACTATTCCCCTATCCGCATGCCCATTTTCTGATGCCATCAAGCAAATTGCCTTTGCCACAAATGAATATTTTGCAAAATTTTGCTTTGTTCCACTTCTCAGCACTTTAAAAAAGGGACAATGTATGCAACTGGTTGGAATGTTTTCTTTTCTGAGGACAAACAGCATTCTCCTCTTCTCTATTATTATTATAATTAAAATTTAATTAGAATTTTCATTTTTTAAACATTTATGAAATAATATACAATTCTTTCAAGAATTAAAGCTCTACAAAAGGCCCGTCTGCATACATGACCACTCATAGAATTGTGGTTGTGGCCAGAGCATCTGAATTGTTTCTAGTGAAATGATCAGTAATGAAATACTTGACATCATAAACTGGAATAATTAGGCTGCAGAACTAACATCCCAGGGGGATGAATGGGGCTTAGTTCTGTCTTTCTTAGAGATATTCATTCTATTTTCTTATTTAATCCTCATATACCATGATGAGAGTGCCCTAGAAATAAAAGAGAAACATTTGCAGATTCTGGAAGACAGTGCATTCACACTGAAGATTTTGTTTGAAACTATACAATTTTAAAATGAAAGTTTAATTTTTGCAGTAATTGATGGAGTCACCAGATGAGTGCTAGGAAAACATGCCACTAGATACCAGATTAATTTAACCCTTTCCCAGCAGGCCCCTCAACACACACCTTCCCAGACACAGCATCATCCACTACACCACACATATATATGTAACAGTGATTTCCATGTGGTAAAACAATGCATTTGGAATGCTCATGCAGCATCTTTGCCTCCTCTGTACAGTAGCTATCTCATCTGAAACTCCTGATATTCCAAACTCGAGCCACTTTAGTCACCATTCAAAATATAAAAATAAAACAAACCGAAATCTGATAGGTTCTCTTTTTTTCTTCAAATGTGGAATTTTCCTCCCATAATTGCACCTTTCCAAGGCCTAGTATAGACTACTTTCAATCCTTCACCTATATAATTATATTATGACACCGCAGGAATAGAAACAGGAGTTTTATACCATTGAAAGAGAAAATGTCTATCTTTGCAATGGATCAACAAATTCAACTGGAACCAGTAAAACAACCTTTGTCTAAATGATGCAGTCCCACAACAAAACATTAATTTGCGATAACTTGCTTAAGTCATGAACACCCTCAATACTCAGGAGTAATCTGAAAAATCATGCATAATGTTGTCAACTCTCACAATTTTAATCACAAGTTTCATGATGTTTGGTGTTTCTCTTAAATCCCCAGCTCCTGAAGTTACATGATAAACATGAACAGGTTTTGTTGGTTGGTTTGTTTTACCTTCTGCACAACACAGACTATACTACTTTCCTGAATTAATTTCTGTTTCAAGTTGAGCACATCTTTTAGGAAAACATTCAATTTTAATTTAAAAATTCCCAGAGATGGAGAATCCAACAAAGCCTGATTGCAGAGAAAATCTTGAAAATGTGAGGTGAATACCCTAAAGGCTCAGAAACAATAAAAGCAAATAAAAAGAAAAAAATTGGCTTAAAACAAGAAGATTTTTCAAAATAATCAATCTCAAGATTTTAGGGAGGTTGACTCAATGTTTGAATGCTTGGTGTTGGCACTATTATACTGATAAACATTTATACTACACCACCTCAAAACACATTTCCAAATAGGATAGCCTCTTTATATTAGCTATTATCATTAAAATACAATCAAGATGGAACTGGAGAGATAATGTTTTCTTATAGTCATGCTGACAGATGGCTACCTTTCTGCTTTTATGAATTATCATGTTGGTTGACATGGTATTATCAGGATATTATTAGCTTACTATTTAAAGTATTGCCAGTGATTTGCAACAGACCTAAAGACATTTAAAACAGTGTCTCTGATCTTTCCTTATTCAAATCCAACTGATCATCATAATAAAGCAGACTACACATATTGATAGTTTATAGACATGTGTGGCAACAGATTTAAATGTAACTGTCAATGTTCAGAAAGAATTTGCCAAAGCCTTGGCAACAACCTGGGGTTTTATATAATATAGTTTTCAATTAAAAAATTGAAGACATCTTATTAATTAGGAACAGTTTTTCTGCAAGCACAAATCATGATGTTATAAAGTTTAGCAGGCTGCGGTTTTGGTGTAGCGAGGGGAAAAAAAAAAACTAATGGATTATCATATCTAGTGGTCAGCACACAATGGAACATCCAGCCTGATAGCTACTGTAGACAAAATTTTGGCATGAATTTCTATTAGTCAATACTGTTTTAAAAATAGTATTTGCCTTTATTCAGTGCATTTCATCTGAGACTATCATAATGTTTTAAAATGCAAATTAAATCTTACCACAGTGAACAGCCTTCAAATGTTTCTGCCAGTTGCAGAGATATTGCTAGTTTTTAAAGAATTCCCTATTTTAAGCATAGGGAACCTCTTTCAAATATTCTGTTTCTGAAGAAACTTAAGTATGACCATTGCATCCCTTTGAGTCCCTGATTCAGAAAACCACTTAAACATGTGCTTAAGTACAATGGATTTACAGAATTATGTAACGAGTCAGTGTCAAAGCCAGGAATAGACTCCAGAACTCCTAACTCCTTGACTCCTTTGTTTTAAGCATTAGAACATACACCGGACCCTCGCTAGAACGTGGGATTTGGGATCCATGGCCGCAACCGCGTTATATGCAAATTCGTGCTATATAGACATGCATTCTAGTGAGGGTCCAGTGTACCATCCCCATCCATAGACAGGCTGATTTGAAGCCGAGTTTCATTCAATGTGGGTAAAATTCTGGCCCTACTATGAATTTCACCATTTGTGTAAGGTGCCGGATTCACTTGTTCAGAAAAATCCGTGTTTCTCAGAATTAGAGTTGTGCTCAGAAATCCACAGGCAATAAATGTATTTTGGTACCTGTGCTTCTTGTTGGCCACATATCCATTTCTGAGGCCTCAGTGGTGCTTAACTGAATCTAATCCCAGTACTCTAGGCATTGCCAGATTCCATTATTTTCATCACCAATACACTAGACACATAAAATGGACTTGGTGGGAAAAATCATCTAGAAGTGAATATACTCTACCCTTTTTATTGCTTATAGCCTTTGATTCAAAATGGAATGGCACAAAAGTTTGATGGTAAAAGCATGTCTGGGGTATAGGTTGCAAATATCACTCTAGTGTATTTGCTCTGTCCCTGTAGCAGCAGACACTGGTGCCAAACAGTCTAGACTGCAGAATAGAAACACACACATACCCCTGTGTTTCTTACCATAAACCTGCATATACTTTCTTCAGTATCTTTTGAAGATGGTGCAAAAAAATTTGAGGGAAACATCAATATTTCTCTTTCTTGAATAGCATGAGACTATCAGTTTAGGGTACCTAAGCAACCAGTTATTAGATAGTAAAGATTTTATACACACAGGGCTTGATCCAGAACCCATTAAAGTCAATGTGAATCTTTCAAATGACATCAATGTAGATTGGATCAGGCCCTTATGATCTGTTATTAATCCAAATGATCATGATAGTACCTAGTGGTCAACTGAAAAGGAAGCCCCATTATGTTAGGCCCTGACAGGCAATGCCTACGCTTCAATCTAGAGTGTAAATTCCACATAAACTCTGCTTGTGTGCTAAAATAAAGGGTAGCCACAGTAGCATGAGGAATGTGAGGGGCTAGCTAACCTAGTACATACTTAGTGCCTTAGATGGGTATGTATTTTGAACGGCTAGCCCCTCCTGCCATTCATGTTGCCACGGCTATACTATTTTTAGTGCATTATTTCAAGCAGAGCCTATGCTGATATGGCTTCTTGAGCTGTAATTTCCACTTTCTAGACTTAAATTGTAGAAATACCCACAAACACAGAACTTACTCTGAAGAGCTTACAATCTAAACAGATGAAACAGACAGAGTAGGGAAAAGGAATAGAACATGGAAGCAATATGATGACTGCAAACCCCATGTTAGGATAAAGTTGGAGTGGGTGGTTGGCTTTGTTTTGTTATTTAGATCCTTCCAGAGGGATTACATTAGAAGGCTATTAGCTAGATGGAAAGACAAAGAAGGGCTGGGGAGGAACGTTGGAGGTGGGAGGGTTGAAAAAGAGAAGCCATTAAACACAGGAAAACATTCAGCAAGAAAACTGCAAAAAGCAGGCTGATGATATCATCAGTGTCTGTTTTTCCATGTTAGAACTGTTTTGTGCAGATTTCTACAGCTTCATGTAAATTTCATGACCGATATATGGAGATATACCTATCTCAGAACTGGAAGGGACCCTGAAAGGTCGTTGAGTCCAGCCCCCTGCCTTCACTAACAGGACCAAGTACTGATTTTGCCCCAGATCCCTAATTGGTCCCCTCAAAGATTGAACTCTCAATCCTGGGTTTAACAGGCCAATGCTCAAACCAATGAGCTATCCCTCCCTCCTCAGATTAGCCAGTCCATCAATGATTTGATTTTTTTAAAAAGAAAAACGTATGTAATGTCCCATCACATGGTATGTCAAAGAACCATAGCACATATTTATTTATACCTTTGATTTATTTTTCTCACCTGTGTCTGTTTCATCTGATAAATAATGATGGTCCACAATGCATAATGAATTTGGGTGGAAATGACCCCATGAGACTCTACATTGTAAATGCAGTAGGCTGGCTAACTATCAGAAGGCCTATGAAGGACCAGAGGTTGAGAGCAGCAGCTACTGTGATTTGTTCTTTAAACCTTTATAATATAATCCTTCTCCAGATTTCAAGAGTTTCATTTGATAGTGAGATTTTTCCCAGGGAAAAATGTTAGGCGGGGTTGCGCACACCTTCTGTTTGATAACAGCATGCGTGTGCAGTCTTCCCACTCACATCTGTGAAGATCTATCCCTTCACACCTAAAAAAAGAAAACCATCTAGTGGGAGGAATCCATAAAATGTTAAACTAAGCATTAATCATTGAATATAAATAGCCTTCCAGGACAGGCTGCTGGCACAGCAGCTGCTACTCACCCCTTGGCGGCACCTCCTCATGACTTATCTGGGGAATTAGCTCACCTCTGCCCAAGCCCCATCTGATGGTCACTCAGCCCTTTGCTCCAGTTGCTGTGCAGCTACTCTCTTGCTAGTATGGAGTTGCAACGCCTCTACTTCGTGGTTTAGCCCTAACCAAGTCACCATCATCCTCCCCTTCCAGAGTATTATCAGGGTCTCCTTCCTCAAAGTATGAGGAGGTCTCCATTTCCACTGTGCTGACTATACCACTCTCACAGTGCCTGGTAGGAAAATCTGGGCCCGCCCTCTACATGGGGTCTTTCCCTCTCAGACCTGCTCCTTCCCAGGACTGCTTCCTACCCTGCCTTTTCCATATGCTTACTCTCCATCTGACCCCTTGTATCAGAAAGTGTAACTGCAGCTCATCTCACTACAGCCCCCCTCTAGCCTCAGATCCTAGGTTTTATAGAAGCCCCATCTTTTCCTGCCCAGGTGAGCTTCATTCTCAATCAGTCTGATTGCCCCTTAGTTCCCTAGCAGGTGAACCTTAAGACAAATTAGTCTTTCTTGCCAACTTAACATCATCCATGCTGGGGTGGGGTGTGTGGCCCATCACAACTGCACAGATCCTTCAGTTATAACATCCCTTTAATTTTAATGTAATAATGAAAGCTCTTTACTGCAAATATGATTTCAAGCTTATCAGTAAAAATGCCTGGAATTTTCATAAACATCTCAACAGTCATTGTAGACTTACTTTTGGGCACAATTTTCCATTTATTATTCACCCACAACTTCTATAGATAACAAGAGATTTGGAACTGAAGAACTGCAGTCCTAAGTACAGTACCTAGTTATCCATTTTTCATGCAAGCACAGTAAAAAAGGGGGGAGGGATAGCTCAGTGGTTTGAGCATTGGCCTGCTAAACCCAGCGTTATGAGTTCAATCCTTGAGGGGGCCACTTGGGGATCTGGGGCAAAAATCAGTACTTGGTCCTGCTAGTGAAGGCAGGGGGCTGGACTCAATGACCTTTCAAGGTCCCTTCCAGTTCTAGGAGATGGGATATCTCCATTAATTATTTTTTATTATTATTATAATTCTGTAATGTATTCTGGTAATATTGAATGTTCTTCCTCACAATAGTAAAATATACACAGCCAGTGATGGTCCCTTATATATGGGAATCCTGCTCTAGTTAAACTTAAAGAGACATTTTCAGTGGTGGTAGATAGAAAATATTAAATATAAACTATGGCTTTTTGTCCTTAAATGTGTTCCCACAGTGCAGGAAAACAGACCTGTCAATGCACCTGACTTATTTTTAAAAGAAGGACAAGGCTTGAAGAACACCGAGTCCTATTCTTAATACCTGATCCAATTTATCACATGGAAATCACTTCTACACAGACACAGACACAGACACACAGAGAGAGAGAGTGTTATGAGCTGGATGAAACCTTGTTATGGATTGATTTAAAACCTTGTTAAAACTGATGTACAACATAAGATAGTTGTAAGAGACAGTTAAGGGGCCACACCTAAAACAAGGGGTGAGTCTGCCCAACAACTAGTACCATATGGGCAGAGAGTTCCTCTGGCTCCTGTGACCACGGTTTGTGTGCACAAGGGGACACAGAAAGTGGGATAGACCCTCAGACAGATAGAGAGCTGGAAGGAGCAGCTGAAAGCCCGGTGTCTGACTGTAATAAACCAAGGGAGAGGTTTTTGGGTCGGGGTGCAGGCTGAAAAGCATATTCTTGGTGCTATGCACAAAATAAGTGGTTTTCGCCTATTTGATTCCTTCTGCATTCAGAGACACAACACTTTGTACATTCTTTGTAAATAAAATGACATCAAATACCTGACTACTGCCAATTTCTTCTCCCACCTGGAACATCTCCAACACCCCAAATTTTGACTAGCAACTCAGGTTGAAAAGAGGCAGCAATATATATGCATTTGTGTGCATGTGCGCGCGCGCACATGTACAGTCCTGGAACTCCTAAATTGTATTCCCACCTCTGTCACTGGCTCATGGTTTAACTGCCAGTAAGTATGACCAGGCACAAGTTATATAGGATCCACCTAATCAAAAATATACACACTCCTTTTCAAGAATTAGAAGGCCACATTTTTGAAGCTTTATTCTGACCTCTTTGAGCCATTCAGCTGATGTAAAACATTCTAATCCAGCCTCATTTCACCATCAGAAAATTCCCTGGCTGTGGGAGAACTCCTTGCTCATGCATCTGTGCAGTTGCCAATGCATACAATTTTGTCCCCTCTTCTCAGCCTAGGGATTGTGTGTGTGTGTTTGGGGGGCGAAGGGAGAGTGTCAAAGCTCTATTCTTCTCCTAAAAAAGCTTCATTAAGTACCCAGATGCTCCATTCCTGCTGTGGAGCTCTGTTACAGTAAAGAATTGGCCCTAGAATGTGTATATAGCTTTATTTGTAGTTTTTGGAAGCATCTGCATAATCTTCTTTGTCCATTTTACTTATAATCTATTTTTATTCTCAGGAAACAAAATAATTTTAGAAGAAGAAAACATTTTCCTTGAAGCTCTTTCTTAGACTGTTAATTAGATTTGTGCTGCTATTTTCTTCTTGGTAACATAATTCTATATAACATAATTAATACACACTTGGGACAAAATTCTCCTCTGCAATCCACAGACTGGATCAAAGTGGAGAATTTTGCCTTGTGCACTGAAACTTGAAAATGCTTTAATTCATATACATTCTAACAAACATTCAGTATGCTAGAGAAAAGGTGAACACGTGTTATAGATGATTTTTTTTCCACTCTGCTTTCTACCAAAGAGGCTTGAAGCAAACGAACAAATGCTTATTTGAAGAACTGTGCAACTGAGTCAGACAAAAATCATTCTGAAGTACATTGCAAATTATTCCTTTCCTGGGGACTGCACCTTAATGCACTGGGAAGGCTTGTGTGTTCCAGTGACCCTGAGAACTATGCCAGTGGAAGCTTTAACACCCAAGCCAGATAGATCAAAAGGAGAGGAAAAGAATCCACTGCTTCTCCAGATTTGGAGTTGAACAACAGGCCAACAATGTATCCTCATAATAAAATAATAATAATAAATAATAAAAAAGTTATAGAACCACAACAAGGTAACCATTTGTTCAGGGATTGTTCTAGCAACATTGCACAGGATGGGAAGGATTCACATGCAGACTGCAAATTATTATATTAGAGATATGGACATAATGTGTGTATATGCTTGTAAAAGACCAGTTTCTGATTCCCTTATTCACCCCAAAGATTGCAAAACCCCTCAAACATATCAGGAAAAATAATGCAGAATAAAGGGTGTCTGGAACTTGATTCTCATCTGAGGTTTTGGTCAAAGAGCACAAGTCAAAGGGGTCCAATCTCAGATGATGTGTCATGTGCAGGACAAATCAGAACAACAGATGGGGGAATGTTTAAGGACCAACGAGGAGCTGAATGTTTTAAGGGATGTACAATAGATTGCATTGCAGTCATCTAGGCTCTGTGTAACAAGAAAGCAGTATTATGATTGTCAGATCATCATGTGAGATATGTCCAAGTCTGGTGACCTTTTTCAATTAATGATCTTGCACTCCCAGTGAGGAAACAAAAGAAAGTTCAATATAACTTGTTACTTTCACTAAGACTTTCTTATCACAACAGTTTTTTTTTCTTCAAGACAATAACTTTTCTAGAACTAAGTTTTTTTAGAATGAGATTTCAAGATAAAGCACCTCCCAACTTTAAGATGTATTGCTGCACAGATTTGTTGCAAAAAATGGTTATTACTTAATACAGCTTTCTCGAGTTGTTAAATGCAGTTTCACCTAAGTAAAAACCAATCCTCCTGATATGCCTTTCAGCATCCTAAGCTTTAATGATGCCTAGCACAGCAGTGTAATTAACAGTATCAGTGATATATAACAATTCTGTGCTTTCCAGTGGTAGAAACAGAAGGCTAATGCCAGATTGCTTGTTAAAGGTACACCTGGTTGCAAAGTATACCAGATGAGACAATCCCCCAGTAACCACATAATGAGGTAAAGACATCTGTAAGATTATTTTAGAACTTTGAAAGTGAAGATTTAAAGTCTTTGGTGACGCTGCAGATGGAATTATTGTCATCCCCACAGACATTGTCACTGGAAATAGATCAGCCCACCAATCAAACTAGACTGCTAATAGTTCCAACCATGTTTTTCTTTAACAGAGTTAGCACATAGCTATCCCCAAGTTACCCAATGCAGCTCTGCCTAAAGTTAATAGAACCATTCAAAAATTTCTATGCTGCAATGTATAGTTTATTTTGAAATTGTTGCCTAAGCCAAGCTATGCCAATTTATGATTTAGGAATATAAAACAAATAAGAAACAATAAAAAGTGTGAATTCTGCTCAAAACTAACATAACTCAGGATATGTTTGCAAAAGGAATACTAGCTCATGTAAAACTAACACGTGCACTGAATGGAATGCAAGCTGGATGGCTATTATAATATTTGTGGAGAATCAACTAACATAACATTTAAATAAAGTTATAATATGTTTTCCTTCACACATGATGAGAGAAGCAACAAAGGTAAAATAAGCAACAGAGTCCTGTGGCACCTTTAAGACTAACAGATGTATTGGAGCATAAGCTTTTGTGGGTGAATGCCTACTTCGTCAGAGGCATGGATATTCACCCACAAAAACTTATGCTCCAATTCATCTGTTAGTCTTAAAGGTGCCACAGGACTCTCTGTTGCTTTTTACAGATCCAGACTAACACAGCTACCCCACTGATACTTGAAAGGTAAAATAAGTTATCTGACAACATCTGAAAATATTTTGTGCAATTACAAAGCAATATTTTAGACTTAAAAATATCCCTGAAATAAGTTTGTTATTGTTGTGTTTTCACATTATGGTAGTTTCACTACACCCAGGGAAGTAATGATCACACACACACGTTGGGCCTGAATTTCGTTTACTCTAATGCCACTTTGCATTGCTTCAAAGTGGTTGTAAATGTAATTTACATTCACTTAAAGGCCTCTTTATGCTGCCAATATGATGTAAAATAACCTTAGTACAAATGAGAATTAGGCCCTTCATATAGAACAAATTAAACCTACCAGTAACAGTTTCACAAAAATAAACAGAAATCCAAATACCAATTGACAAGGAGATGAATCCTCTGAAGTATAAGTCCAGCAATGTTCTCATTTCTGTCTAATAGTGGTAAGGAAGGTTCCAGTTAACTGTAATGATGACCCTTTTTTAATGCCATAATGAAACTCAAGGAACAAGATCTTTTTCCTTCTGAAACTACTTTCTGCCACATATATCACAAGTTCATTCTGGAAAAAAAGTATTTTATTGATGTAAAGGACTGAAAATGACAAGTGGATTCACCTGTCTAGTAGTAAAATTAGTTCTCAGTAGTATGTACTATATCTGAATTCAAATTACCTTAATGTGGGATATTTGTGGGGTAATTCAATAACATGGGGGCTTGGATTCAATGGTACTGTATACGCATATACATTGCAGAATTAGGGTCTGAATAGACATTTTCATCTAGAAAAATATTTGAATTATTCATTGGATTTGGATCACAATATTATGTACAGAGCTGTGGTAATGACCCCCGTAGTTAAGACTGTGACTAGAGCGGAACGAATATTTATAATGACTAAATTATTCAACACATTTCCTCCCTTTTTATATCTGCATATTATCCATGAAAAAAAAAAGTTATTTTCTCAAATTTGTTAATTACTTGAAAGGACTCCATGAGTAATGTACCTGATTCTCCAGTGCCTTGCACTTAGTGTAGGCATTTATACCTCCATAAATTGATTCTGATTTGGTAGTATTTTACCTTCACATTGCACTCGTTTTGGAACAAGACAGTGAAGAATTAGGTTTCAGGAAATATTTGAAAATAATTCTTCTTTTGTAAATTGCTCAGAAGAAGTTATTTGAGCATTCTATATTTGAAATATGAGCTGTTTTGCCTGGACTCGTAGTTCAAATAGTCTGCTTTTGTTCAATGACTGGATTAACATATTTCTGTTTCCAGTCCAAATATTCATGATTGCAAATTTAAAACTCACTTATTGTATATAGAGAATTCATTCTTAAAAGTCTGAGAATTGTGTTAGATAATGCCTTAGATAAAAACAGATAAGGTTACCTCAGTATTTATGGTAGTCAAGGTATTTTCTATAGTATGTATAGAAGAGTTTAGGAAATATTTTAAGTAAAAATGTAATTATATATTTTATAAAAGATAAAATAGGCAATTTTTTGATGGCAAACTGGTTGGAACACTTTAGCTGAAATCAGACTCTATAGCTTGGTGATCAGAGTCTTTGTCCGGGATGTGGGAGACCCAGACTCAAGTCCCCAATCTGCCTGACTCTAAGGGCTGGTCTACGTTACTGCTTAAGTCTACGTAACTTACACTGCTCAGGGGTGTGAAAAAGACACCACCCCCAGAGTGATGTAAGTTACATCAACCTACGCACTGTCCACACCAGACCAGATGCTCTCCCACCAACATAGCTTCCACCTTTCAGCATTATCATCATTAAATGATAAAGTAGAAAGAGTGTTGACATTTTTTCTGGATTTTTATCTTGAAATCATCATGTTACCACAAAACATTTCAACAAAACTAAATTTTCTGATAGAAAACTATTGAAAATTTTCAACCAGTTCTATTCAAATAGCAAGAAAATGAGCCCAAAATTTCTAATGACCCATTAAGTGTTGAACCAGGAGAAGCACAAAAATAGAACTGGCAGAAAAAGGTACCTGGAATAATAAATCCCCAAATCACAACTATTCCATGTTCATGTCTTTGGTGCTTGCAGTTTCAACTGTTTTCTCTAACAGATTATTTCATATTCTAGTGATATTTTGAATGAACAAGCAATCCCTAGTAACTAGTCCAAATATGTCTTACCCTATTTCTCATTCAGAATCACCAATTTATTACTGTTATCCACCCTATAATGAAAAGAAGAATTCTCTGGTGGCCATATTATATACATTTATAAGTATATCCAACATTATTTTGGATTATTTTCCTAAGTATATGTTTTTTCATGAGGGGTTGGAATGGAAGGGAACATACAGACTCACTTGTATGTTCCATAAGGTCTTCAGAAAAATCCTGTAGCTGAACTGCATTTCAAATACAAATGTTTTTCATTTAAGTCCTGACTTGAGGGCAAAAATGTGTATATTCATTTAGATGAAGCAAGCTATTATAATAACTATCAATCGGTGAAAATCTAGTTTCCCTGTTACAATTTCATATATATATGAACACAACCTTCTACAAAGGGATGTAATAAGACTAGACTCTCATGAACCTTGTTTTCTTTTACAATGTTCTGAAAGAAAATAGATACTCCTCCCCATGTGATCTTTCCTTCAGAAAAAGGTCTAAGGATCATTTTATAGCAAAGTTTTGTAAGAAGTTTTATACAAACCATTTTTGACATTTTCCTCATTTTCTGTTTTTGTAACAGATTTTTCTTAATAAAAAGAAAAACCTACATCACAGTGAATCATAGAATTAGAAAAAAAAAAAAACATGAACATTCCACATAAAAAAGTAATAATGAAAACTATCTTGCAAGTCAAAAAACATTTATGGGAGAATGTTGACTTCAGTGGAGCTTTTTGATTTACACCAACTGAGGATTTGACTCTCACATATTCTTTGAAAATCTTGATCATAAAAGGTAACAGAGTTCAAAAGCTGATAGACATTACAATTCTAAAGAAAATACATGTTCAAAGTTAAATGCTATAAAACAGGATAACAGGGAATGGTTTAGTTTGAATAGTAGAGTTTATTCTATGGGTTGAATCCTATTCTTGGTGTAAAGGGGCCTGAATCTACCCCTTAATGCTTATGGCAGAGTACTCATTGACAGCATTGGAGACAGAAGCAGACTATTTATCCACTCAAGAGTGCACAATATAATATTGGTAGTGCAAAATTTACCCACTAATGCACATGTGTACCATGTGTCTGAATTTTATTATCTAATTTAGAACCCAATCCTGCAAGCTGCCCAATACTTGGAAATCCCGCTGACTTCAGCAGACGTTCCAGAAGGCTTGCAAGATCAGATACTTACAGAAGGAGAAAGAAAGATTCCCATTGACTTAAATGTGTGCTGAATTAGTCTATAACCTTGCAAAGAATAATACATGTGCTTAGCTTTATGCACCTTGCTTTCAATGGGACTACTGTGTGCATAATATTAAGCACATGGGTTATTCTTTCTAGGGTTGAGGCGTTAGACAGTAAGCTCTTTGGCAAAAGGCTGTCAGTACTAAACAAGTAACATACACACAAAAATAAAACACATGAAATCATTTTGAACATTATAATTCTAAATGAGTGAAAGGCATGCAATATAAAAATAGAGAACATTTATACACAGCAAGTACAGCTGGACTGAACATGGTTTTCCTGTCCAGTGAATATTTTCAGAATTTCCAAAAAAATTCTCATTCTGTGTCAGGGTCAACCCGTGTCATTTTTCATTAAAAAAAAAACAAACAACAACAAAAAAAACACCCTTAAGAGAGAGCACAAATAGCCAGGGCGCTCACCTGGGATGCAGAAAACTTAGGTTTGAATCCATGCTCTGCCTGTTTTAGAGAAGAGACTTGAACTCAGGTTTCCTACTTTCCACATGAATGCCCCAAACACTATTTTGCCTCAGGCTATTTTGTGAGTCTCTTTTTTGATCTCTACTTTCTGTAAAAGAACATTAGACCAAGGATTTGAGCCCAGACTTCTTACATCCCAAGCAAATACTCTAACCACTGGGCTAGGCACCAGTTTCTCTATTTCTGGCCCAATTGCCACCAGACTATTTGGCGTGCATGTGTGTGTAATTTAATCTGATCCTTTCCTGTGAAAATATTCACTTTCCACAAATCAGCATTTTCCCCACATAAAACACTTTGTCAAAAAATTCCCAGCCAGCTCGAACTACAAATGATCTAATGCACATTGTTTGAGGGAAAGAGCAACTATTCATAAAAGTCTTTTAGTGAACTATTAAGCTTTAGAGTGGTTTAGGGTTATATTTTAGACACGATGCATGGGGCTGTATCTGCTCAACTCCTTGTAATGTATATTGGGCTAAGAACATAGTACATTCCTTAATCTGAGAAAAGAATTAATTAATAGCTATGGTGGTAATGAAGAAGAGGGTTGAGATACAGACAAATTGAGCCTGCACAGACTCTTCAGGTGACTAATTATCAGAACAGAGTGTTAGCAAAAGAAACATAGCGGCATATCCACCATTTCTTCACTGGAGATCTTTTAATAGGAATTATAGAATTGGGAATAGGGCTCATTAAGAGGCTAAGAAGTAAAAGTCTCTGATGTTGTTTGCCTTAGATATTTCATTAAAGTAGGACTACTGCACTCTAAAAGTAACAGCAAGAAACATCATTTACCGAATATAAGTGGAACACTGAGACCCTGTTTTACAAGCTGCCGTGTGTTATGTAAACTGCTATATGTATGTATCTATCTTAGTCAGGCAACATTCAAGAGGATAGTCTGTGCCAAATTTTGTGTCAGGATATTATTTTCTATTTATTAATTGGCTATTTTGCTCTGATCTCCTCTAGGCACTCTGCTTTCAGCTTCCCTCTGCCTGGTGTCCATGCTCCTTGCCAGTCTTCTCTTCCTTTCTCCCTATTTTCAATGTTCTTTCCTTTCCCTGGTCCTTCCCATTCTCTTGCTTCTATTAACTCATCCTTTTCTCTTGAAAAAGATAAGAAACAAACAAAAAACAAAGTAGAACTAAAATGCCATATGCCAAATAATCTCTTTCTCCCACCCTTTGTCTGGCTTGTCTATTTAAACTCAAGTTCACCTAATTAAGTCAGACTACTCCACATGCCTATAACTAAGCATATTCTTAAGAAGGTGATTTTCAAAGTCTAATGAGCTTTCTTATCTTCAGAATCTCACACATGCATTGCTGAATCAGAGCAATAGACAGTAAATAATGAAGGGACTGCCTCTTATGTATTTGCACAGTGCCTATCACAAGGTCTCAATCCCCTTTCGAGCTTTTGAGTGTTACTATAATACAAACAGAAAATAAATGAAATTAATAGTTACACTGCACTAAAGTCAGAGTTACTTTAGATTTACATCAGTGTGAGAGCAGAATTTGGGCTATAATGTCTTATAAATTATACCGCCTGTGTATGAAGATTAATATATTTGCTTTCAAACTAAGTTCCCTCTTGCCTTTAAAACTGTGCTTATAATTAGCAGGGGCATAATACTTTAATATACAACAAAAGGCAGTTTTCCCATTTCCTTTTTCTGCTTATAATATTATTTTCCCTCCTCCTCATCTCTTCCACCATTTGCTTGACAACATTCAAAAACTCAGCAAAGAAATCAATCCTTCCATATTTTTAGAATCCTTCCTGTTTACTTGTGACATTTGGCATGAGATTATTCTCATGTGAAAATTCCATGACCAAATACGTTTCCCAGAATGTTCAAAGTAAAAGAATGCTTTGAAATATTGGAGATTATCTGCATTTAGGCCAATTCCTAGTTCCCTTTTTGAAGAGTGAAATTTTGGGGAGTGTATCTCAAAATTTGAATCTACAAAATGAACATCAGACTATAGGCAACATGTCTCATAGAATCAGACAATTAGGGTTGGAAGAAAACTCAGAAGGTCATCTAGTTCACCCCCTTCCCAAAGCAGGATCAACCCCAACTAAATCATCTCAGCCAGGGCTTTGTCAAACCAGGCCTTAAAAACCTCTAAGGATAGAGATTCCACCATCTCCCTAGGTTAACCCATTCCAGCTTCACCACCCTCCTAGTGAAATAGTTTTTCCTAATATCCAACCTAGACCTCCACTGCAACTTGAGACCATTGCTCCTTGTTCTGTCATTTGCCACCACTGAGAACAGCCTAGCTCTATCCTCTTGGGAACCCCCTTCAGGTAGTTGAAGGCTGCTAGCAAATCCCCCCTCATTCTTCTCTACTGCAGACTAAATAAGCCCAGTTTCCTCAGCCTCTCCTCATATGTCACGTATTCCCAGCCTCCACTGGACTCTCTTCTATTTGTCCACATCCTTTCAGTGATGGAGGGCCCAAAACTGGACGCAGTACTCCAGATGTGGTCTCACCAGTGCCAAATAGGGGGAATGATCTCTTCCCTCGATCTCCTGGCAATGTTCCTATTAATGCAGCCCAATATGCCATTAGTCTTCTTGGCAACAAGGGCACATTGCTGACTCATCCAGATTCTCATCCACTGTAATCCCCAGGTCCTTTTCTGCAGAACTGCTGCTTAGCCAGTTGGTCCCCAGCCTGTAGCATTGCATGGGATTCTTCCATCCTAAGTGCAAGACTCTGCACTTGTCCTTGTTGAACCTTAGATTTCTTTTAGCCCAATCGTCCAATTTTTCTAGGTCACTCTGGACGCTATCCCTACCTTCCAGTGTACCTACCTCCCCCCCCAGCTCAGTGTCATCTGTGGACTTGCTGAGAGTGCAATCCATCCCATCATCCAGCTTATTAATGAAGATGTTGAACAAAACCATCCCAAGGACCAACCCCTTGGGTACTCCACTTGATACCAGCTGCCAGCTAGACATCGAGCCATTGATCACTACCCATTAAGCCCGATGATCTATCCAGCTTTCTATCCACTTTATAGTTCATTCATCCAATTTATACTTCTTTAACTTGCTGGCAAGAATACTGTGGGAGACCGTATCAAAAGCTTTGCTAAAGTCAAGGTATACCATGTCCACTGCTTTCCCCATATCCACAGAGCCAGTTATCTCATCATAGAAGGCAATCAGGTTGGTCAGGCATGACTTGCCCTGGATGAATCCATTTTGACTATTCCTGATCACCTTCCTCTCCTCCAGGTACTTCAAAATGGATTCCTTGAGGACCTGCTTCATGATTTTTCCAGGGATTGAGACACTTTTCTTCAGGTACTGGTGCTAGAGGATCAAGCACCTGCAGTATCCCCCTCATCTCCTGACTAATGTTCACAATAAAAAAATTATTAATCACGTAGAAAATCACTTGTTTTCTTACCCGTCTTCCAAGCTCCTATAACTCTTATTCCAAAACCCACAAAGAGAATCTAAGGTCTTGTCTACATGGCAAGTTACTGTCCAGCAAGCCAGGGTGTGAATCTATAGTGATCCAGCTTTCTGGGCAATAACATCCTATGTGGATGCTGCTACAGAGCAGTGAAAGTTCCAGACTGTGGTGTAGTACGATAAGCCATGCTCCATGTAGACAAGCCCTAAAATAGTTACATCACACTTTTAACAGGAGCACATTTTTTTCACAGGAATAAGAACATCTCACAAATATTTATACAAGCAAAATCTTGCTTGCATGAGTGGTCACAAAATGAGAATTAAAAAGGATGCAATGAACAGTGCAATCAAAGACTGTGCCGAATTCAATAGAACTGGTCAAAAAAATGAATAATTTTTTTCACAAAACATTTTCAAAATATTTCTCAAAACAATCAAATTTTCAATTTTTTGAAAAATATTTAGCACTCAATAAACTGGTTGAAAACAAATTTTTGAAAATTAAAAAGAATATATTGGTTGACATTTTGAAAATGTCAAAAAAATTATGCTGTAGAATTCAGCATAATATTGTTTGATTCCCCCAGCCTTCCTCCGCCCAACCCATTCCCTATTACTTCATTGCCATTTATGTTCACAGTCCTGGGGTATGTCTACACAACAGCCACAGAGCTGCAACACTGCAGCTATGCCACTGAAGAACCAGTGTAGATGCTTCTTACATCATCTGAAGGAGTTTAATGTCAATGTAGGTAATCCACCTCTCCAAGGCAATATCTAGGTTGACCAACTTAGACTAGGGGTTTGGTTAATTTAATTACAGTGGTAAGGGTGCAAAATTCATCACAGCCCTGATGACGTAGCTAAGCTGACCTACGTTTTAGGTGGAGACCAGGCCATTGTAACTTTTGGGAAAAGAACCTTCTCCTTTACAGTCTTCCTTTATACTCCATTTTATTTCAGCTCTCAGCTGAAATAAAAATCCTTTCTTGTCATCCCTGTGCTGCTATTTAATATTAAGCTCTGTAATTTATTAGATACAGTAACTTATGTATTTTGTGAAACAGCCTATACTAAAAAGCTATGTACAATGAAATTATCTCATAACATGCTTCTATACGTACACATGGGAGTAGCTTTCTAATGCATAAATCAACATCAGAATCATACAGTACCTCTTATATACAGAGTACTTTTGAACAGAACAAGCACAGCCATGTATGAAGTCCTTGCCCCAGTGAAGACAATGGGAATTTTGCCATTGACCAGTGTGGCCAGGATTTCCCCCCTCCAGATTTGTTACTGTTTTCTAGAACTGGTAAAACTCGGAATTACTGTTTTGTGGGACACTGACATTTCAAAATTTCCATTCATCCTGAATCCAAACAAAATCTCCTGCTAAATGAAATTTCTGAACAATTTAATATAATCTAATAGTCAAAATCAAGCACTTTATCTTTATCAAAATGAAGAGTTTTGATAATTCTCTGTCAAAATTTTTGAAAAATGTCAATATGTTCCCATGAAATATTTGATTTAGCATTTCTGATGGAAAACTGTTCTGTCAGAAAAATTTTGACCAGGTCTATCATTCTCTTTATATACTTTATAGGATTGCAAAATACTTTCAAGAGAAAAACAGAATTAAAAGGAGGAGAAAACATGTTTGGCAAAGGAGTAATGTGATGCTCTGGGATTACACCCAGAGCAATAAGGGGTTCTGTCACTGCCTGCCCTGTAACCCTGCATGCTTCTCTGCCATGCAGCTTTCGCTCAGAGCCATGACACCAGCCTATTAGTTTAATACAGAGCCTGTTAGTTTACCTGAGGATCTAAACTTTCAGTTTAATACACAGCACTGAGATTGTTTTGTAATAAAACAAGAATAAATTTATTAACAAAGAACAGATATTTTTGTGTAAGAAGTATGAATAAAAGTCACAGATATGGTTACAAGTAAAACAAAGTGTAAGAGAAGGAAAGCTGCTGGAGCTGAATTGAGTGATCAAATATATTGTTTCATTGATTTAGTAGGGGTTGGTCCTGCTTTGAGCAGGGGGTTGGACTAGATGATCTCCTGAGGTCCCTTCCAACCCTGATATTCTATGATTCTATGATTGTCCAATGCTTCTCCGGGGAAAAGAAGAACACCTGCATTGCACTTTTTTTTTTTTTTTAATCAATGAGTGTCCTTGGCATTAAGTCCTACATGGAGAAGAGATTTATCAACCCATCGAGGCCCATTACATGTTTTGATTTATCATCAGTTTTCATGAATATTCCCATCTGCTTTATAGCCTGGCCTGCACTATTAGTTCCATTCAGAATTAACATTAAGGTATCAAAGACATGCCAGGCAAGCTGCTTGGAGATACAGTCCTGTATACAAAAGGGGTCCAGATGTTTTTATGGATTTCCTTTTAGTAATTTCTGTCTTTCTAAAATAAATGCTCCAGCTCAACCAGAAGTTATGAGCTTGATGCACGAATTGCTGGATGGAATTCTACATCTTGTTCTATAGATGACGGCAGTTTAGCTGATAAACTAGTCCTTTCTGACCTTGCTGAAGTCCTGGCCCCACTGGAATCAGTAGGTCTTTTGCATTAACTTCAATGGAGCCAGAATTTCATCCTATAAATCTTTTTTTCTTTTTTCTTTTTGGTCGTAAGTTTGAAATAAATGTTTACAAAATGGGACAAAATTGGTTGTCCTCCCAACCCCAGATCGCCCAAGATGCACTGTGCCTGTATTTCATAATATACTATATTTTACGCTAAAAAAGTTGAAGATTCTATTTTTAAAAATCTGCACTTTTTACTTTTTTATATTTCATTTTTATTTTGATGACTGCTCCTCTGAATTTCACACATCCATTTATTTTATCTCTCCTGAATCTCCACTTATTTTTTTTTTCCACTTGTTATGTATTGTCTTTCAGACTGTAAGCTTTTTGCAGCAAGGGCTGTCATGTTTTATATATTTCTACGGTATCAAACACAATGAGACCCTTCCCTCATTAGCTCCTTGGCAACATTGCAATGAAGTTGTTTAATAAATAAACAAACAAATAAATAAATAATTAAAAACAATAATAATATAAGTATGGTATTTGATACCACAGAATTCCATTAATTGAGAAACTGCTGTGACAAAAAGGGGGAAGTCTCTGTTAACTAGACAACTCCGATAACAGGGAAAAGCTTCAAGAAATATGGTATAAGCAGAAAATAAAATTACATTTAATAAGATACAGATGTATAAAGGGTTGGCTTCTAAAGTACTTAAATTGTACTAGCTCTTTACTTGGACTGTGATTGAACTTTTATTGCATGAACTTTTATTTAAAATAATTAAAGCTGTGCTGCATGGAACAAATGTATTCATGCAGAAATTTCTGAAAGTGAATGAAAAGAACCATTTTAGAGCATCTATGAAGAATACACTTTAAAATTGCCTTTGCACTTTAATTCCACCTCAGTTGTGCATAGAAATTTTAAAAAAAATGCATTCCAGTTATTTTTCACAATGTCCCAGAGGTTTGTCAATGAAACTCATTTTAAAGCTTATTAAATTCATTGCAGGAATAGTATTCCCAGACACACATCACAGTTAAGGACTATATTCCTCGTTCAGGTCACACCCAGACAACCCAAATTAGGAAAACAAGATTTCATGGAAAAAACTGAAGGCAGAATTCAGACCACACTTTGTGGCTTGTCATAGCATAAACACAAAAGTTACTTTTAAGAAGTTCATTCCATTTTAAAAGATTCTAGTAGTTGGAGAGAGATGCTCTATACTTAAAATGGGAAATACTGATGGAACTCATAAAATCTCTAAGAAAAAGAATTGCTTTTGTTATTGCCGCCACTGTGAACAGATAAATTAGACGAGTTACCTCCAGACCCTTCAGGGTATCTATAGGTACAGTGCCTTTCTCAGAGGTATTTTCTAAGTTACCTGTGACTGCACAATATTATCTAGGAGTTCAATAGAGTATCTTAGCATAGCTAGGGAAGATTCTTGTATGTTTTTTCCCCCTGCTAGTGCACAGTAGACAACCAGTTAACTATATTCCCTGTTAAATGGTGCTGATTGCTTTGTAGTTTAGCCATCTGTGAGGAAACAAATGTTTAATTCCCTCCAGTGCAGTTTCTGGTCTGTTGAAAGCAATGAATTCAGTTTTCACACCACCTTTTTAAAGTTAGATTTATAAATATAACCCAAAGTGGCCTGGTGGCTAAAGCACAGCACTCAGGCCTAGTCTTCACTTACCGGCTGGTCCGGAGGCACGCCATCGATGTTCTGGGATCGATCCCGGAAGTGCTCACAATCGATGCCGGTACTCCAGCTCGCCGAGAGGAGTACGCGGCGTCGACGGGGGGAGACTTCCGGCCGCGTCTGGACCGCGGTAAGTCCGGAGTAAGGTACTTCGAATTCAGCTACGTTATTAACGTAGCTGAATTTGCGTACCTTAGTCCGAAGTCCGGACTAAGTGTAGACCAGCCCTTAGACTAAGAAGGAAACATGGGTTCTGAGACCTGGCTCTGTCACTAACCTGCTGGGCAACCTGGGGAAAGACACTTCCCTGCATGTGCCCTAGTTTCCCCACTGATGAAATACAGATAGTGATCTCTTTTGTAAAGCATTTTTAAGATCTATGGATGAAAAGGCTGTATAAGAGCTAGGTATTATTATTGTTATTACGTGCTCCTTCATCAATTTCATCAGAAACAAAGCAACTCACCATTATGCAAAGTCATAGCGCCAAGAAAACATTTTGAAATAAGGGCATATGCAAATCTCCTTCTCTCATTTGAAATGAGTGGCAAACCTTCTTAGACACCAGGTAGGTTAACTGTTAATAGGAGTTTGTAACAATTTATGTAGGTGCTGCAGAGGTAGTTTCTGGACACACGCTTACAGAGGCAGGGGTTTTGCACAGAGTGGCAGATAAACGGAGTTAAAATACTACAGTTGCTGACTTGTAGAGTTTGGTGAATAATTTACTGTGAGCAAGTTATTTGATGAATTAAGCCATTTGTCTGTTAATTATTTTTTACAAATTTGTTTGTTACAGTTATCTGATGAACAGACTTACAGTTAAGTGAGCAAGCGAGGCTCTGGTTACTAATCAAATGAGTCAATACCTTTTAGTCATAAGAATGTTCATGGCTACGTTATTGTTTATTATCCAATCTCTAGTTACAAGCAAGAAAGATAGTTTACTCAAGATTGCAATCTACTTTAGACTGAACTAAGAGTTACAAAGGGATCTCAAAAAAACAGGCAACAAAATTGCAGATGAAATCCAATGATGGTAATGCGAAGTAATGCACATTGGAAAACATAATCCCAACTACACATACAAAATGATTTGTAAATTAGCTGTTACCACTCAAGAAAGAGATCTTGGAGTCATTGTGGATAGTTCTCTGAAAACATTTGCTCAATGTGCAGTGGCAGTCAAAAAAGCAAACAGAATGTTAGGAACCAATAGATAAGGGATCGATAATAACATAGCACATAATAATGCCACTATATACATCCATGGTATTCCCACATCTTAAATAGTGTGCGGAATTGTGGTCACCCAATCTCAAAAAAAAAGATACATTAGAAATGGAAAAGGTACAGAGAAAGGCAATGAAAATGATTAGGGATATGAAACAGCTTCTATATGAAGAAAGATTAAAAAAAGACTGGGACTGTTCATCTTGGAAAACAGATGACCAAGGGGTAAGATATGATAGAGATCTATAAAATCATGAATGGTGCGGGGAAAGTGAAGGATGTGTTATTTGCCCCGTCACATAATTGAAAACCAGTGGTTACCCAATGAAATTAACAGGCAGCAGGTTTAAGACAAACAAAAGGAAGAACTTCATACAATTCACAGTCAGCCTGTGGAACTTATTGCCAGCAGATGTTGCAAAGACCAAAACTAGAACTGGGTTAAAAAAAGAATTAGATAAGTTCATGGGGGATAGGTCCATCAATGGCTATTAGCCAAGATTGCCAGGGATGCAATGTTCTGGCCATGTTCTGGGTGTACCTAAGTCTCTGGCTTCCAGAAGCTGTGGGGCCAACAGGGGATGGATCACAAGATAATTGCCCTGTTTTGTTCATTCCCTCTGAAGCATCTGGCATTGGCCACTGTCAGAAGACAGGATACAGGGCTACATGGAGCATTGGTCTGACCCAGTATGGCCATTCTTGTGTTCTTAGATGTATTTAGCTAGAGTGGTGTGAAAGACAATGAAATTTAAAAACCTCAGAAATTAAGAGCATATCTTCCTTAGTTTTATCATCTGTGGAAAATGGTGCAAATAATACTTATTAGAGCTTAGTGAATACTTGATCTTACAGTCTGATTGCCAAACTGGGGATGGGATGGGAGACAGAGTTAATTTCAAACCAAAACTGATTTTTTTTGAGTTCTCACCAAAATAAACTGAAAGAAATTCAAAATGAAATGTCACTTTGAAATAATGTGTCAAAACAGGTTGTTTCAAAAATGTTAAACCAACCATTTCAGATTTTTAAGGCCAAAACTATTTGCTAAATTTGACCAGAATTCATGAATTTCAGTTCCCCCAAAATGTATTTTTTCAGGTGAATTTACTATTCACCGAAAAAAATATTGCCCAACTCTACTTATTACATTACGAAGCCTGTGTGAGGTTTTGTTAGTATTTGGAAAGAACTATACAAGTTTTGCAGTAGGTATTATTTGCAGCTGAGCAGTGACAGCATTGGAAATCTCACTTGTAAATCTATTCTTGAAAGAGTTTCAGCTTAATTTCTAGACCAAAGAAGTTTGAACAGCAATGAATAAGCAATTATAGGCACTATTTATAAGTGTGTGTTTCTGAAAACAAAAGTTGTCTTCCAGCCTTATGTTTATACACTCACATTGGCAGATGGTGCATTTGGATATCAAATGAACCTTCTTAGAACTAAATTGCCAAACTCATTGATATTTACGGATACTTTAAACAATACTGTACATTTAAAATAATCTCTTTATTAGTTAAGTCATTTTTTAAAAGTACATTACAGTCCATCTTGGAGGCTCACTGACTTTCAAAGAAGAGCCAGTTTGAACAGTAAGGAATAGATTCTGATAAATGTAGTCCTATTGAATGGCACCTTACTATATGAGTAGATCCATTGACTACAAAGGGACCAATTATGAAGTAAAACACTAATCAATAGGAATAAGGATATCAGAATCTGACCCTTTATATAAGCAGTATGTACTTGGTCTTTTTTCATCGTATATCTGCAACATTCCAGTGCATGACCACAGATTTCAGCAATGGCTCTTTAAAAATAATGAAGTTCCATGTAAAAAGTTTGGTAGCTGATATTTCCTAATTCTAAGCGAAGCATCACACATACAAATTGTCTGGCTATACCGAAAGAAGGAGAGAAGACATTTGATTTGGGTTTAATCAGGCCATAACTTTACTATTAGATGTCTGGTGCTACCTGGCAGATAAAAGTGTATAGTGCAGGTAACCCCATGTTTATAACATAATTAGCCAGGAGGCTTTGAACAGCTCCCCCTCTTTTTCCATTCAGGTTCCTCCAGGAAATCATTTGCCAGGACCTTCCCATCCACCCCCCTCATAGGTAGGGTAAGGTGGGCTATATGGGGGTTGGCTCCCTGAGGTACCAATCATAGGAGTCCCCAACGACCCCCCATTCCTTTACTGAACACCTCTTTTTAAGTCCCTTTCCAAGCCATTTATCCGGTCACTGTATACCTTTCCTATGAAGTACCTGCACTGGACATCCGCCCTAAACTTAATGTGTTGTGACATACAGCCTAACGCCCTTCATGCGTGAACAGAGCCCTTCCTGAACCCACTGTGGGGAAGGCGAAAAAAACTCAACTCCACCTAGGCCAACATGGTGGCAAGGGAAAAATTCTATTCCCAGGACCTCTCAATAAAGGGGCGGCTAGCATAATATTTTACCACCTAAAGGGGAGGGAGGGTGGGTGCCGCCTCAACCTGCTCTGTGAAAAAGGGAGGGTTAAGGCACAGGGTTGCCCCTTTTAAACTCTGCATTCCCAGGGGATGAGTCAGTGACTACACTGGCCCTTTTACAGTGGTTTTCATCTCCTCCCCCCAAGCCATAAAGCACAGTATCCTTCATTTGACCAGCCAGCGAAATACACCCCTTTTTCTTAAAGGTGCAGAGCAGTCGGTAGCAAACCCAGAAAGCTGTAGTTTGGCAAATCTCTTACACTTGGACAGCTTGAAGGGAATATTTATCTAATAAAGATGTGCTTGGACTGGAATATTCAGTGTCCACTTCTGCCAATTGATAGTGGAAAAGTTCTGAATTTTTTTTTTTTTAGTGTGCTTGACATCTAAATAGGAAAGCTCTGTCTTTGGATTGTTTCCCATTTGTGATCAGATAACGACCAGGGGCACAACAATTGGTTAAGGAGAAAAACTAAATTAGAGAAGGTTTTTGTGTTTGTTTTTTTCTGGTAACTACCTTTTAATGTGATTTAGCACATTCCAGCACTATATGCAACTTGTAATCACACTCCAAGCCATGTTCTGACCAGAGTTATACAGGTACAACCACACTAACTTTAACAAAACTGTGCTGAGACTTAGCTATGTTTTCACTTTGTCTGAGATGTAATGTTATGTTTTGCCCAGCTCTGGCTCAGACTATCAAATACAGGTTAATGGGGCTTATTCTCACCATAAAGTGAGCGTGACGGGTGCTCAGGTTGGGAAGGTCCAGAGGTCAGAACTATGCATGTATTCCCTCCAGATCATGAAAGGAGTGAGCGAGCAAACAGGCGAATGCTGTCTTCTAGAGAGACACTTTAAGCCTGAGCTATTCTCAGGCACTGTCAGTCAGCCAAAAATTTTTGAAGCTACTGTGGCTGCTAAGGTATTTATTTATAGATCATCAATCCCAATATAAGCATTGACCTCATTTAAACCAACTGCTGGCAGACACTCCTTGTGAGAGACTAAGGGCAGGGAAGTGTGATTATTTGCTGTTTGGGGGGGAGTGTCCTGCCTTCTTACTTGCTTTATTGCCAGCTATCCCCACTTCAAGTCACATCTCAAGGGCTACCAGCTATTGCTGTTTGCTGCCCTCTCTGGCTGGAGCTAAAGCTCCAGAATGCCTAGACACTGCCACTACCTCGTCTTCATCTGGGCTGCTTCTCATCCACTCCCGTCCCATGCAGAGCCAGTGCTAGGCATGAGCAGACTAAACTGCTTAGGACCCCAAGCAGCAAAATGGGACACCTGTTCTCTTTTTAGTATGTGTTGTATGTGTATGTATGGGGGATGGGAGGATATTCCTGCTTAGACCCCCAATGAGCTAACACTGCCTCTGTTCCCAAGTTTGCCTCTACAGCGAGTAAGTGTGTGGCGGGATGGTATCAGAAGAGACCTAGCATCACAATAAAACAAGTGTTTTTTATGTTTTTAAATTACACTCCATTAAATAATCATCCATTATTAGAAAACAGCTTTAATAACTTTGTTATTTTTATTTTTTGTTAATAAACATTTTCCTGTCAACAAATAAACAGCTGTAAATACAACAGTTCTGATTTACCATCTGCTAAATGGGCCCATGAATCAGTACACTGCAATATAAGGAAATTTGCACACCATTGTTTAAGTGTTCTGTTGCAGTGGTGATACACTCCGTAAGAGGTGTGCAGGCTGCTTTGCACAGGGTGTTGTAACAGAAAGAGATAATTCACTGTGACATGCAGAAAGACACTTGAATGATCTCCATCACTAGCTTGGAGGATAACATTCATTGCCATTACTAATACACTTAAGTAAACAGCATGTTTAGTCTTGTTCTGAGGACAAGAGTTCTACACTGAATCACTGAAACAAAAAAACTTTATACTGAATAATTAGCAAAGCTCCCAGAAACATTGAAATGACAAGTAAATGTCATTGTCTTGCCCAAAGTGTAAAACAGATGTGATCTTAAGATCACATGAAGCAGAACAGGGGACGCATATAATAGAGCTAAAATGTATAGTTGATATGCTCGTTGCAAAAATTTAAAACAGAAAAGACCAAAAATATAGCATCAATGTAGAAGCCACTGTAGAGAGTAAACCGGAACATTAAAATCCATTAAAGTTAACTATTATATTAAATAGGCTCTTTGTTTAGTTCTATCTATCTATGTTTGTATAACCAAGCCTAATGCTATGGTATCTCTTTTAAAATAAAATAAAAGCAAGTCAAACTAATTTCTTCACAGGTAGATTCCCATTCAGTGGGTTTTTGTTGTTGTTGTTGTTTTTCTTTTTTTCTCCTTCTCTCTCCTCACCACCCTTCTTCCTTTTCTTTTCTCTTCATCTCCTTTTTTGATGGTTTATTTGGCTATGGGAAAGGAAGTCAAACAAGAGATTTTGCACTTTCCTCTGAAGGCAGAGAAACCTTTGGTCATTCTAATCTCCTCTGCTGTGAGTTCCAAAACCCAGGACTGATTGCAGAGAAAACATTCTCTCCTGAGTTGATAGTTTCATAATTTCTCAGAAATACAGTAGTCTAGGAAAGTCATAATCATGAAAAAAAAACCCTCTTATTTTAGGTCACTTCCATGAAGAACATGCAGATATTAAAACCCACAACATCAAACTACAAATTCATCACCATAATCAAATAGACTATCCCCGATTCAACTAATTACCCTTCAAAACATAATCAAAAGTCCCATAACCAGCCCTATATCACTCCATAACCCACATTAATACCAGTCTGAGTTTTTGTTCTATTGTAGCTAATCCATGTAAATAATATTATAAGTCTGCTACTGATGTCAAATCTAAAGCCATGTGTCTCTACTGCTGGAGGTAACAGATGTGATCATTTAGCTCAAGCAATAAGAGCTCACCTATTTCCACAAACAACACACGCAGGGGGCCAACACACAAATGGACCATTTGTGCTAGTAGTAAACTATCTATTAGAGTAATTAGTCAAAAGTTCTCTAAATTTCTATGTAATCTAGCAATGAAAGGAAGACAAAGACTGATGTGGAACCTCCCCCCACCTTATCCCCAATGTCTGGGAAAAGAACTAAACTTTGCACAAGACGGGTAGAAAGCATTAGCAGCATTGCCATGGAAGAACTTACTCTTAAACTTACAGTAGACAGTGACTGATCCCAGTACTGCTCAGTAGTATACAATTAGTAAATATTGTTCCAAGACACTAACCTGAATGATGATTATTACTGCATCACTTCTACCAAAGGTATCAAAGGAGAGTGACTAAATAAGAAGGAAAAGAAGGAACTAATGAAATGTTAAATTGTAGTTATTTGTGGGGGTGCTGGGAGATTAATAATTGGTTATATTGGTTAACAGACAGAAGTTACTAAATCATACAAGTCATTTCTAATTTTTTTGCATACTTATTTTCACAATTCCCCATTAATTGTAAAATCTCTATCCACTGTCATTTTTATTGCCTTTTTGCACTCCTAACCCATTTTTAATTGAAGCACTACACTCAGATTTTTTTTTTACTTTAAAACTGTTCATAACCCTATTCCCAGATTGCTTCTAAGCTATTCCCTGTGGTGTCTTTTTGTTGCTTTTCTGGGTTTGTCTGAAAGATATGCTAAAATTTCTGTGTACTTTTGCAGCCCCATTTCAGAGAAAATAAGTGAAACAATCTATAACTGGATCAATTAGACTTTTTGACTTTTCCAATGGAAAAAAAATCAGGCAGACATTTTTGTACCATTTTTTTTTTCTGGAGGGAGAATGTACAGCTCTGCTAAAGATGAAAAGGTATGCAAGGTCTTTGAAAGTTTCCTTGCATACTATGAGGAAGTGCTATACCACACTTTGAATAAATAGCTTGAACTTTTCTGTAAGATACTTCAAACAGTATGGATTATATTTTCAGGATACAACAAATTTTCTGCTCAAAGTAGACGGGGAAGAGTATGTATAGAAACAATGTGAACTGTGTTTTTTTTACCTATATTACTGATAGATGTGTAACATACCTATTTGTTATAAATCCTACCATACTCTGTGGACTGGTTTGCCTTGATAGCTGACATGAAATGAAAGCAAACACAGAAGTGAGGCAGGACTTATATTGAATACTTTTTATAGATAGAAAACAGTATTGAGCAAGCCCATTGTATTCCTCTGGATACTTATGAGAGATTTTACAAATTATTTCTCATAAATAGTCAGTTGGCTGAAAATGAGGTACCATTTCACTCGCACATAGGATTTTACACATTCACATGAGCAAAGTTGCACAGCATTCATCACTACAGACAAAGAATACTTATGTCTCATTTACCTAGCACCACCAGAGTGATAGGGACTTTAAAGTTAAAAATAAAAGTAGCTTCCTGCCTCAAGAAAGCAATATTCTAAATTGACAATGATATTTATCACTAAACACTTATATGCGATGTTCAAAGTGTTTAAGAAACCCCTGCAGTACATATGTAAAACTGAAGGGGGGTTCCTAACAAAAATATAGGGGCTTGGGCAGGATCTATAGCTCCACCGGACATCAGGGAATGAGATGACCTGCTTCCTATGAGCTTGTGGGGAAGGCTCAGATAGCTATTATGTGCCAAAATATTCCCATTGGACCCAGGGGACTGCCATTAGACATGGCAGGCTGGTGTGAAGAAAGAGTGAGTGTGCGGAAGACCCAGCCAGGCACCTCACTAAAGAGCCTGGGAGGGGTTAGAAATCCACAGGACCTCCAGTGAGAAGGAAGGTTTAGAAAGGCAGGGACTCAATTTGGGAGGCAGGTTGTGCATAATTTCTATTTGCAAAATTCAGAAATGACCCCAACTGGACACAAATCACAGAAGACCTGATCTAGACTCAGTGTTCTGGATCTCAATACCAACAAAATTCAGGCTTATTCAGACCCCGACTTCCAAATTCAACACGTGGTTCCGCTTTTGTTAAGTCTCAAGAAAAACAAATAAAGAGACAGCTATTTTTTTCATATCATATTTTCATATTGTTGCATCTCACTTGGTCAAGATGAGAGCCTGACCAGGGAGGTCATGCTCCCAGTTTGAGAATTATTGTGTGATCTGTTTTATACTAGAGAGTGCAACTGCCCCTTCAAACTAGCAGACATCTTGTACTCTAATGATGTGTGTTAAATTCAGTACAAAAGTTAAAAATTGCCTCAAACCCTGATCGGTGTTCTTGAATTAAAAGGTGATAAAAAAGGGGTTACTTTTATTAGGACAGAAAGACTTATACCATATCCTTGTATCAGAGGGATAGCCATGTTAGTCTGTATCCACAAAAACAATGAGGAGTCTGGCGGCACCTTAAAGACTAACAGATTTATTTGGGCATAAGCTTTCGTGGGTAAAAAATCCACTTCTTCAGATGCATATTCTTGGTTTCCCCTACCACCCACAAACAATTTTTCAGTTACTATATGGCTATTACATATCTAAAGGCTTCTTCCTTTTGCACTATTACCCATTTACATAAAAATATGTCTCCACTATTTTTGCCCCATATGTTGTCAACCCATACATCTCTCTCCATATATATATATATCACACACACACACACACACACACACACAAGTGTGCCCATACAGTTAATATGCTTTGTTATTTCCTTAACACAGCACTCTACGTTGATATGTAATCTGCTGTCTCTCATCTGCTTTGTCAGTCTCAACAACTAGCATTTGCATTTTCTAAAACACAATCATTTGTCTGCAGAATGGAAGATTTCTTACCAGTTATCTCCATTCTGAGTCTCCCACAGTTCTGAGACATCCAGCCTCAACCTCTCCACACTATAGCTCACTCAGGCAGTCCGAAGTTCCAGCGCTACATGTGCCGGCTGTGCCTCCTTGCTCCTGCTTGCAGCCAGCTTGCATTCCAAATCTGTGTAGAACTCCTAGAAAGACATTAGTAACTTCAATGGGAACACAACAACTATGTGTAATTGGCATATGGCCTGCATCATAACGATCCAACAAAAATCAAATTTCTGACTCTTAGGCAAAATGCCATCCAGGCTGGGTAGAATTGTGGGAGATGCTGTTAGGAGAAAGGAGATTATTAGTAAGAAATCTTCCATAGCCTCTGTGAATTGGAGTGGGGAGCCACCTAGATATCTCAGAATTGTGGAAGATGCTGGAGGTGCAGAAAGACCAACATCACAATGGATAAGCTAGCACACTGTATTACTCCATTATGGATCATCAACTTTATAACTGATAGTAGATAGTCCTTAAATCTAGCAGACAAAAGAATAACAAGATACAATGGTTTGAAGTTGAAATCAGCTCAATTAAAACTGGAAGTAAGATGAAAATTTGCCAAGAGGATAATTACCATTGGATGAGATTACCAAGTGATGGAATATATTTTTCATCGCTTGAACTCTTTAATAAAGACTGGGATGAAATCCTGGCCCCATTGACTTCAATGGGACCAGGATTTCACTTCAGATTTTGTTTTGTTTCGTTTTGTTCTGAAGTTATGTTTAGTTCAACCACAAGTTATTTGGCTAGAAATAAGAATCACTGGGCAGAATTGTATGGCTTGTATCATGTGGACCTCAGACTAGAAGATCACAAGGGTATCTTATTGGCTTTAAAAGCAATGAATTTAAGATAAACAGTATACCCAAAGTATCACATAGCATAATAATGCCAAATTAGAGAGACAAAGTGGGTGAGATAATATCTTATATTGGAACAACTTCCGTTGGTGAAAGAGACAAGCTTCTGAGCTTACACAGATAAAAGATATTATTCACTCACTTTGTCTCTCTAATATCCTGGGACCAACACAGCTGCAACAATACTGCAAACAATAATACCACATCATTTAAAATTTTGATAGACCTGCTTTTACCAAGAGTTTTGTGTGGTATCTATTCAAGCAATATTAAATGTTGAGCAAAGTTACAGAAACATATAAATATATTGATGTATGTAAACTTATTTTCTGTGCCCAGACAAAGTGATGTGTATTGTAGATCACCAAGATGATCAGAAGCTACCTGCTTGAATAAAATGCTAAATCTTTGAATGAGGAGGTGGTGAATTAGCATTTCTGACAACCATTTTCTCCAGGATAGGAGGATACAAAGGTTTACAAACATCTATTGTGCATATTGCTTCAAAGGACTACTCGGGGAAAAAGTTGGGACATAGAAATGGGCGTGTCTGGTCTAAAAGCAAACTCTAGAAAACCCCTAAACATCAAAGGCCACGAGACCTGAAAAACTCATTGCAGATGGGGCTGGGGAGAGAGAGAGAGAGAGAGAGAGAGAGAGAGAGAGAAGTTAGATGCAGACGGGAGAAGGTGTCTCTGAATGTCATGACAATACGAGAAAGACAATGTCAGTGAGACAATATCTTCTATTGGACCAACTTCTGTTGGTGAGACAGAAAAGCTTCCAAGCTTACACTGTGCTCTTCTTGAGGTCAAGAATGGATTTATTTCAGTGATGAAATATTTTTTTTTCTTCGTTTCTATAATTAAGTTTAGAGTGCCTTATTCAGTTCAACTCATGAGAAGTTTCAATATAGGTAAATTCTGCAAATCAAGTCTCTGGTTCTACTACCATTTTTTCTCTTTATTTTTATTAATCTTGTTTTTAAAACAAATATTTGATTTGCAGAGTAATTTTATGCAGACTGCCCCTAAGACAGCAAGTCACCTCCTCATCAAGGAGAACTAGTGAAGGATAACAGGGGTCTGGAGCCTTTATCACCACTCAAGATCTCACTCTTGGACAAAAGTCTGTCACAGAGAGCTAGGAGCAGGTATAAACGAGGGGAGAACCTCAAGGATTAAGAAGGAGGAGGACATGTTGGAAAGGGTAAATTACAGTGAAGATCCAAACAGGGAAGCAGAATGGGTTGCAGCAATTTCTGTCAGATAGCTTTGCATCTTCTTGAAGGGAAATATGCTACAGCTACATAGCCATGACTTCTCTTAAGAAAAATAACATCAAAACTATACATTTTAATGTATATTTTCAATGAATTTGCATCTCTAAGCGCAAGTTGTATTTCTCCTATACATGGTGTTACAAAACAGTTAAATAAAAGGAAGAAAACTGTACTTTATTTGGATTATACTTTGGTTATTTGTTAAATGAAATATATTATCCATATTGCATTACAGATGAAGAAAAAAAAAGAAAAAATGGTTTATGGATTGGTTTATGGACACAAAGTCTTCCAGTCTATTAGTGTGTGACACAAATCCATGTGATATTTCTAGTGCTAGATTTTGCATTTGGATCTCTACATTAAAGCTACATAAAATCCCATATTTCACATATCTGAAAGCTTATCTATTATATTTATTAAAATATGTATCTAGAATAATTTACATTTGAGATATGTGAAGTGCTGATTAAAACAAAACTAGAGTTAAGTTATTCATAGTTGGTCATTTCTAAAGAATCATTATTAGATGATCATTTCCCCCAGTTTAGATCTTAGTTGACTTTACTGAGATATTTATTAGTTTTACATAAAACTATACCACTAAACCAATTTAAGTCTCCACACAAAAGTTGGCACTGTTTTAACTGTGCATGTTGGTGCATAGATCAATCCTGATACTGTATCTGTGTCTAAATGTAGGCACTGTTCTAATAACACAGTGTTACTTGCAGTAGCAACTATTACCTCAAGACTTTCTCCAGCATTGACATTGTAATGATGTTACCAGTACCCACATATTACAGTGATAGACATCTTATAAATTCATTAAATAATTATCATCATCATCATACTGAATTTTGCCAGATCATATCATGCTTTTTTAGGCAAACAAATATCCAATTAGAGATTTAGTTAGGGCCGTTAAAGTCCATTTCCCAAAATAAACAAACAAACATGCTAATCAGATAAAGCCTGACAAAAACATGTTTAAAAGATGAGTCCTTTAACCACAGGAAAAAAATAATTAATTACTGTACATGATGTTCTCTTTCTTACTCTGTGCTCAGAGTGCCACTAATTAAACAATTCATTGCTTGGCACTTTTAATATTTGGTTCTGCTAGTTTATAAACAGCATTAAGGCAGCTCACATTCTTTTTTTTTTTTAGATGGGAAAGAGGGTGTCTCAGAGATCATGAAATAGCAACACTTGATATTTCAGCTTCCAAGCCAGAGGCTGGCACAATTAGTGCTAGGCATGCTCTGCATCTAACTTTTGAAACAAAACAATTCAAATGTATGGTGGAAAAGATCTAAAAATACAAAATAGATTTTATCAGAAAAAACCCTGGCAAGAAAATCTTGTCTATCTCCCACAAAAGAAGAAAGGAAGAAATCCAGTTTAAAAAAAAAAAAAAAAAAAAAAAAAAAAACCCTCTTCCCTACACCCAATAAAACAAAACAAAACCAAACACAAACAAAAACAGAGCATCAAAAACAATGAAAGCAAAAACATTCAGTGACTTTGTTAAACGTTCACATCAGATTGTGACAGAAAATCACCGAGGGCCCAATCAGCAACATACTTTAGTTCATTTTTAACTTTGATGGGAACTTCAGTGGCAGTTGACTTCAATGGGAATTATGCATGTGCTTAAGTATTTTGTTGAATTGGGGTCTGAATAAAAATACCAGAGAGAAGCACATCACCTTATACTTTGACTGACCCAAATTACCATAATAAGAATTACATTTAAACAAGTCTATACAAGTCTAGATGTTTCATAGGAACCTGAGTGCATTTATGCACGGAACCACGTTTGTGTGACTAGGGGGCACAATGCTTTTTTGAAGATACCAGCTCAGCGGTATTCCTCATGAAAAGCCTAGTTCTGTAATCCTTATCCAGGTCTAATTTGCACTGATAAAGTTAGTAGATATTTCTATCCCTATTGAAGTCAATGGGAGTTTTGCCAGATAAGGACTCAATCTTCCCACATGTCACCATCAGATTTGTACGGTGTCCTCAGAGGTTAGTTATATTCCTCCTGTTATGTGATTTTTTCTCTTACAAAAACAATATTTCCTCTTGTGGATGCCATAGGCTTACATGACCAACCTTTATAAATCATATCCCACATTTTGACTAGAAGGATAATATAGAAACAAGGCTCTGGACATTTAAAATCAAGTTTGGAGGAATTCCATGGAGCATTGTTAACTGAAGTAGGACTTGGGCCTAAGGTAAGGAGTATAATATATTTAATAAAGGGCTGGTACATCACACTACCACCCAGTAGAAAAAGAGAGCTCTGTAAGGGTGTCCTTAGGGCACAATTTCTTTTTGGTTAACCTCTTGGGATTGTGCAGCAGCGTGTCACCCCATATTCAGGGATGTGCCTAAAGACCAGTGGTGCAATTAAGTCGGTACAGTTAGGTACCATTAAGACATTTATTGCCGGTACGCTGTACTGGAAAGACACATTTTCAAGAATGAATTGCAGAGCCCTGCGTGGATACAAATTTTTACCTGTGGATGTGGATATCTGTGGATAGAAATCGGTATCCACAGAACCGCAAGGCTCTCCTGGGAACTGCAGCGGTGAAAGGAACCAAACGTGGGGGTGCCACACCCAGGAGCCAGTGCCCTACGCCGGCAGCTCCTCTGATGCAGCTGTACTGCCCCCATCCCTGTCCTCCAGCGGGGTTCTACAGACCCCAAACAGGAGACTCAGCTGGGTGGAAGGGCTGGCAGCAGTACAGCTGTGCTGGAGGAGGTGCCAGCACAGGGCACTGGCTCCTGGGAGTGCCGCTCCCACATTCTGCTCCTTTCGCCGCTGCGGTACCCAAGAGAGCCCTGGGGTTCAGCGGATATCAATTTCTATCTGTGGATATCTGCATCCACAGGTATAAATTTGTATCCGTGCAGGGCTCTAGTCACGGAACATTTTTTGAGAGGGGGAGGTGGGGTCGAGGGGTCAGTACCGTACCAGAAAGAGTTAAAATGTACTTGCACCGCTGCTAAAGACACTGTCTAGACCTGAGGAAGCAGGCAAGAAAATATTTTGCTTACTTCCCAATTATAACAGGAATACCATACAGTAACAATATATAAACTATTTAATATTGTTGTATGTAAATAGGATTTACGTATTTGCATAGTGATCTACTTTGAAACTTCTGCCCCACAAACTTTTTGTCTTGTTCTGCCCCTTAAGAATATTTACCTTTCTGAAAAACAATTCAATACATTTTCTTTAGATCATTAGATCATATTATACAGTTTGATTTCACTCTGTTTAAAATTCTGGTTTCCATATTACTAAACCAGAGGTGGGCAAACTTCAGCCCACAGGACCCTCATGCCCGGCCACTGAGCTCCTAGCCCGGGAGGCTCTTCCTCCTGCCCCCCCCCCCCGCCACTGTTCCTCTTCCCCTGCAGCCTCAGCTAGTCCTGCCGCCGGTGCAATGCTCTGAGCGGCGGGGCTGAGAGCTCCTGGGGCAGCAGCTGTAGTGCCAGGCAGGCGGCGCAGCTCTCCAGGCAGTGCGGTAAAAGGGAAGGGAGCGGGAGGGTTTGGATAGAGGGCAGGGGGAGTTCGGGGAGGCGGGCAGGGGTGGATAGGGGTCTGGGCGGTCACAGGGCGTGGAACAGGGGGGTGGATGGGGCAGTGGTCTAGGCAGGGCCGGCTCCAGGCACCAGCTTACCAAGCAGGTGCTTGGGGCGGCCACTTCGGAGAGGGGCGGCATGTCCAGCTGTTCGGCGGCAATTCGGCGGACGGTCCCTCACTCCTGTTCGGAGTGAAGGATTTCCCGCCGAATTGCCGCCGCAGATCACAATCGTGATCACGGCTTTTTTTTTGTTTTTTTTGTTTGGCTGCTTGGGGCGGCTAAAACCCTGGAGCGGGCCCTGGAATGAGGAGGGGTTGGATGAAGCGACAGGGGGTAGTCATGGGCAGGAGTTCTGGGGGCAGTCAGGGGACAGGGAGCAGGGGTGGTGGATGGGGCAGAGGTTCCAAGGGGTCCGTCAGGGAACTATAGAAGTGTCCCTACTCCGCTTAAAGTTAAGAACTTGTGTGTTATCAGGATTAGAGCCTGCAGTGCTAGGAAATTATGTAAAATTAAAATTAAAAAAAACTTTCCTTATATTAATATTAAAACTTTGCTTAATAACTAATTTTGTGGGTAGAATTATGTGTGTTGCAAAATGTATCTGTAGGTTTCCTAGGCATAGATGTAAACAACAGGTGCTAAGAATAGAATTTGGGTCATGAAAGTAGAGGACAGAATTCAGGTATTTATGTGTCTCAGCCATCTAGTTCCCATATCTCTAGTCCTCTTGGCCTTATTTGTTAAAAAGAGTGCCATTTGCATGAAGCAGGGGGAAATTGTTCCCTACGGACATAGGTTTTCTCTTCTATGTTTGGACCAGGTTAACATTTCCTTCAGGCCAACTATTTTGTTGAATGTCCACAAAAATCTAAAAGAACACTGATAAGAAAATATGTCATAGTGGTTCACATCTTGTTCTTAAACAAATACAGACTTGTCCGTGGTGGATGTAGAGACTCCAGTTACAATAAAAATTTGGTAGTGGTATTACTACTTACATTCAAAGTGCAATTCAGACTGAGAATGGCCTAGAAGAGGCCTGATAGTTATCGATGAATTCTTTCTCTCTAATATATAACCTGGATTTCAAAGAGAAATTAAATCCAAGCTGTCATGGGAAGCTAATGCCCCTGTTCTATGTACAAATACTATAAATTATCCTTTCCTGGTGAATATGCAGCTTGCCACTAGTTATGAATGGCAGCACTTGCTGTTCAAATTAGTTTTTACTGTTTGCTAAAGAGCACCTTTGAAAACAGTTGTCACCAGAGGTATTAAAACGCCTTATAAATAGGAATTTTAATATAAATTCTACAGTGCAGTATGGTTACCAGAATCTTAAAAACCTAAGGGAATGTTAGCAGAGGATGGGAAAAAATGAGATATTGCATGGCAGAGTACTGAAAGACTTCATAGCTCAAGGATTGTTAAATTATAGAGTATTTCACCTCCAGGACACTGGTTCAAATCCAGCCCAGGTTGGTAATAAGCAATAGTTACTGCCATCTGTTGGCTGTTCTTAATTGTGGCCTATATGAAAGAAGACTGTTCATTTTGGTCTAATTCCTAGTGGACACGTATCCACAGCCCTAAAACTAACACAACCACAGCTGTCACTGATTCACAACCTTTCCAGCACTCTTAATGGAGAGCCATGGAAGCTGACCTACCCTCTCTCGCTTTTGGGTCAGGTTGAAGGCCATTGACATTGTAAATTTGCACATCCATGGAGGGAGATATCACAATCTGGTTTATAGATTCATAGGCCAGAAGGAAACATTGTGATAATCTATTCTAACATCCTGTATAACACAGGCCACAGAATTTCCCCCAACATAATTCCTAGAGCATATCTTTTAGAAAAACATCCAATCTTGGTTTAAAAATTCTCAGTGATAGAAAATCCACCACAACCCTTGGTAAATTGTCCCAATGGTTAATTACTTTCACCATTAAAATTGCATGCCTTATTTCCGATCTAATTTTGTCTAGCTTCAACTTCCAGCCATTGGATCATAGTATACCTTTCTCTTATAGAGTGAATAGTCCATGATTAAATATTTGTTCCCCATGTAAGTACTTACAGAGTGTAACCAAGTCACCTCTTACTTTTCTCTTTGTTAAGATAGATATAGTGAGCTCCATTAGTCTATCACTATCAGGCATATTTTCTAATCCTTTAATTCTCGTGGCTCTTCTCAGAACCCTCTCTAATTTATCAACATCCTTCTTGAATTGTAGAAACCAGAACTGAGCACAATATTCCAGCAGCAGTCACACCAGAGCCAAATATAGACATAAAATAACCTCTCCACTTCTACTCCTGATTCACCTGTTTATGCATCCCAGGATTGCATTAGCTCTTTTGGCACAGGGTCACACTGGGAACTCATGTTCCACTGATTATCCACAATGCCCCAAAATCTTTTTCAGTCACTGCTTCCCCAACCTATAAGATGCATACATTTATAAGATACATACATTTATGTTTACCCATCTTCAAAAGCATACTGCTTGCTTGTGCCCAGTTTATCAAGCGACCCAGATCGCTTTGAATCAGTGACCTGTTTTCTTCATTATTTATCACTCGCTCATTTTGTGTCACCTCCAGACTTTATCAGTGATTATTTTAGGTTTTCTGCAAGTCATTGATAAAAATGTTAAACAATGAAAGGCCAAGAACCAATCCCTGTAGGACCCTACTGGAAATATACCCACTTGATGATGATTCCCTGTTTACAATTACATTTTGAAACCTATAAGTTAGCCCGTTTTTAATCCATTTAATGTGTACCATATTAATTATATATTGTTCTAATTTTGTAACCAAAATGTCATGAGGTACCACGCCAAACGCCTTACAGAAGTCTAAGCATATTATATCAGCAATATTACCTTTATCAACCAAACTTATGGTCTCATTAAAAAAAATAAAGTTAGTCTGACTTGATCTGTTTTCCATAAATCCACATTGATTGGCATTAATTACATTATCTTCCTTTAATTTTTTATTAATCAAGTCCCTTATCAGCAACTCCTTTATCTTCCAAGGATCAATGTGAAGCCAACAGGCCTCTTATTACCTGGGTAATCCCGTTTTAATAATTGGCACAAAATTAGCTTTCTTCAAGTCTTCTGCAACTTTCCCAGTGCTTGACAATGTACTGAAAATCAACGTTAATGGTGCAAGGAGCTCCTCAGCCACCTCTTTTAAAACTCTTGGATGCAAATTATCTGAACCAGCCGATTTTATAATGTGTAACTTAAATAGCTTCTGTTTAACATCCTCCTGAGATAGAAATGGAATGGAAAGACTATTATCATATGATGAGACCACATCATATTTTTTCCTCAAATACAAAACAGAAATATTTATTGAACACCTCTGCTTTTTCTGCATTAATATTGATAATTCTATCATTTCCATCTAGTAAAAAACTTTTACTGTCCTCAACTCTGCTGGCCATAATGGATTTCTCATTGTGTTCCTTTCCTACCTTTATTTACTGGGATTGTCTCTCTTTTTTTTAAAAGGGCAGTCCTTTGGAAATCAGGATTTTTGTCAATTTTTGTCTCCATAGAACTCGCTGATAGGAAGTCTGGCCAGTGATCTCTCTATATTAAATGTTGACAGCAGGTGATGCCACTTCTTCATACGATGGATCTATTTGCCAGCTGACTGCTTCCTTATTGAATTACCTATGAAACCCTCTATTTTAGATACAACAGTATTGCAATTTTCAGCAGGGAATCTCAGAAAATTCAATCCCCTAGCACAGCCACAAGGCTGGGGAAAATCAAAAAGATATGCATTATTATATTTGAAAATTAAACCACCAGATAAAATGCTGAACATTGTCCTTCTCCTTCTGAGCCCTAACTGCAATCACTGGAACCACTGAGGTTCAGTTCCACAGAAAAGAAGTACTCCCCTGCATCAAACTCTGCTCTGTGGTACTCTGCATTGATGCAACGAGAGGCAAGTAGCCTACTGATACACCAGTATGCAGATCTACAGGCCTAAAACATTCAAACACACCCACCCATAAGCTGTGCTGGGACACCAGAGGCCACTATCAAAGGTGTGTAAGGAGTAGAGTTGACTGGAAAACATGGGAGTGTCCGGGAACCACAAACATGTTCAGAATTTTTTTCTTTTTTTGTCTAAATTCAGAACATTAACAATTAAAATTTCAAAATGTGAAAAATTCCACCCACCCATATTAACAACAGAAAGGAGTCCCAGGTATCCCCATGGTTTGGGGATAGAAATCCCTTCCTGTAAGAAGACATGGGTCCAGAACAGGAAATGCAGGATATGAGGCAGGCAACACTTCCTCATTGTCACCGAGATATACTGAGAGGCTAAGCCTTCCAGGAAGTCTAGCCTTTGGGGGCATTAGCGATAGCCACCCATGATTCCCAGATCAGCTGGCACTCTCCATATAAACCAGGAAGTCATTTCTGGGAGTTGTCTGAGCAAAGCAGATCATCAATGTGCTTCTGACTCAGACATTGCTCACCATTTCTTGCTGTTATTACCCTGGATCCATCAGACTCAGCCCTGCTCCTGATCCTGATCTGGTTTTACTATTTTCGGCTTTGGACCATTGCTGACCCCTGGTGCAAGAAACTGGCCTAACCTGAACCCAATTTTTGGGACACTGACTCTGTGGTTTTGACCGGGCCTAGCACTGGACTGATCTTCAACTCTACACCCCAATACCGAGCAACTAGTCACAGGCTGCCCACCAACCATTCTTAGTTCATATTTACTCAGGCTTTACACAGGGAAAGGGGCAATATTTATCCTAAAGAAGATGTACAATAAATGACAGTAACTCAAAGGAGGGAACTATATACAATTATTACCAACAGCACATGTATCTGTTAGCTTCCTCCAAACAACACTTTTGAATACCATTTTCACTCCAGGTGACAGGACTCATTGTCATAACCACTTGAACCTGTTCTGTTATTTCTGTCAAATTTAATAGTGAACATATAAAAACTGGTGTTGAATTTGAAATGTATTTAACCTTTGTCTCATGAGGCTATTAATTACTGACTCAAGGTCCTTGTGCAAGATTTATCACCAGCAACATTGGTAAAGGCTACTTTAAAAACATAGCTTGGATAGATAGTTTGAATAGTCACAGCAAGACATGTAAACACCTTGTGCTTCACTTACCTGTTCTTAATGTTTTATAGTTGCACCAAGCAAGATGGTGGGCAACACTGTGACAAATAAAATACAGAGACATAGTAACAGAGTGACTGCTCAAAGAATGTATACTCTGTATAACAGCAGACAAAAAGTACTGTTATCTCTATTTTGCTGATGAGAAACTGAGGTGCACAGATATTAAGTGAATTACTTAAAGTTACATAGAAAGTCTAGAACTGAGCCAGGAATTAACCTTAGCTCTCCCAGGTCCTAGTCCATGGCTTTAACCATGGACTTCACACATATATTTATAACCTCTAATTGTTTGCCTCTCTTTTATAAATTTCTAATATTTATCATTATTCAGCATAAAATTACAACATTAGCAAAGGACTGGGAAGCAAATTACTATTTGTAAATGCTTGGTAATTATACTTTCTTATTGTTAAAGATACCCTTACCTGCATGTGCTTCTTTGATTGTAATTATATAAGTATACAGAGCTAGTACAAGAGTTTTTGATGAAAAAAAATTGAAAATGACATTTTGTTGAAAATTTGATTTTTTTCCTGAAAAATATTTTCAACAATATTTGGTTTGGATTGTTTTTTTATTTTGTGTTTTTGTGTGTTTTGAAATTGTGGAAAAATGCCACCTACTTTCAGTTTACTAGACCCCCATGCAGCAGAGAAATCTATTCCCCCCACACACTAGAAAGGGGGAGGAAGGGAGAGAAAGTAACATGTTTCCCTCATTTAAAGAGCGTTAAAAGATGACAGAATCTAAACAAAGTGGATATTTCCCAATGCCACATCTTTTTTTCTTATTACTGTTTATTAAAATTTCATAGATTCATAGATTCATAGATTATAGGACTGGAAGGGACCTCGAGAGGTCATCGAGTCCAGTCCCCTGCCTGCATGACAGGACCAAATACTGCCTAGACCATCCCTGATAGACATTTATCTAACCTACTCTTAAATATCTCCAGAGACAGAGATTCCACAACCTCCCTAGGCAATTTGTTCCAGTGTTTAACCACCCTGACAGTTAGGAACTTTTTCCTAATGTCCAACCTAGACCTCCCTTGCTGCAGTTTAAACCCATTGTTTCTGGTTCTATCCTTAGAGGCTAAGGTGAACAAGTTCTCTCCCTCCTCCTTATGACACCCTTTTAGATACCTGAAAACTGCTATCATGTCCCCTCTCAGTCTTCTCTTTTCCAAACTAAACAAACCCAGTTCTTTCAGCCTTCCTTCATAGGTCATGTTCTCAAGACCTTTAATCATTCTTGTTGCTCTTCTTTGGACCCTTTCCAATTTCTCCACATCTTTCTTGAAATGAGGCGCCCAGAACTGGACACAATACTCCAGCTGAGGCCTAACCAGAGCAGAGTAGAGCGGAAGAATGACTTCTCGTGTCTTGCTCACAACACACCTGTTAATGCATCCCAGAATCATGTTTGCTTTTTTTGCAACAGCATCACACTGTTGACTCATATTTAGCTTGTGGTCCACTATAACCCCTAGATCCCTTTCTGCCGTACTCCTTCCTAGACAGTCTTTTCCAATTCTGTATGTGTGAAATTGATTTTTCCTTCCTAAGTGGAGCACTTTGCATTTGTCTTTGTTAAACTTCATCCTGTTTAACTCAGACCATTTCTCCAATTTGTCCAGAACATTTTGAATTATGACCCTGTCCTCCAAAGTAGTTGCAAGCCCTCCCAGTTTGGTATCATCCGCAAACTTAATAAGCGTACTTTCTATGCCAATATCTAAGTCGTTGATGAAGATATTGAACAGAGCCGGTCCCAAAACAGACCCCTGCGGTACCCCACTCGTTACGCCTTTCCAGCAGGATTGGGAACCATTAATAACAACTCTCTGAGTACGGTTATCCAGCCAGTTATGCACCCACCTTATAGTAGCCCCATCTAATTTGTATTTGCCTAGTTTATCGATAAGAATATCATGCGAGACCGTATCAAATGCCTTACTAAAGTCTAGGTATACCACATCCACAGCTTCACCCTTATCCACAAGGCTCGTTATCCTATCAAAGAAAGCTATCAGATTGGTTTGACATGATTTGTTCTTCACAAATCCATGCTGGCTATTCCCTATCACCTTACCACCTTCCAAGTGTTGGCAGATGATTTCCTTAATTACTTGCTCCATTATCTTCCCTGGCACAGAAGTTAAACTAACTGGTCTGTAGTTACCTGGGTTGTTTTTATTTCCCTTTTTATAGATGGGCACTATATTTGCCCTTTTCCAGTCTTCTGGAATCTCTCCCGTCTCCCATGACTTTCCAAAGATAATAGCTAGAGGCTCAGATACCTCCTCTATTAGCTCCTTGAGTATTCTAGGATGCATTTCATCAGGCCCTGGTGACTTGCAGGCATCTAACTTTTCTAAGTGATTTTTAACTTGTTCTTTTTTTATTTTGTCCGCTAAACCTACCCCCTTCCCATTAGCATTCACTATGTTAGGCATTCCTTCAGACTTCTCGGTGAAGACCGAAACAAAGAAGTCATTAAGCATCTCTGCCATTTCCAAGTTTCCTGTTACTGTTTCTCCCTCTTCACTAAGCAGTGGGCCTACCCTGTCTTTGGTCTTCCTCTTGCTTCTAATGTATTGATAAAAAGTCTTCTTGTTTCCTTTTATTCCCGTAGCTAGTTTGAGCTCATTTTGTGCCTTTGCCTTTCTAATCTTGCCCCTGCATTCCTGTGTTGTTTGCCTATATTCATCCTTTGTAATCTGTCCTAGTTTCCATTTTTATATGACTCCTTTTTATTTTTTAGATCATGCAAGATCTCGTGGTTAAGCCAAGGTGGTCTTTTGCCACATTTTCTATCTTTCCTAACCAGCGGAATAGCTTGCTTTTGGGCCCTTAATAGTGTCCCTTTGAAAAACTGCCAACTCTGCTCAGTTGTTTTTCCCCTCAGTCTTGATTCCCATGGGACCTTACCTATCAGCTCTCTGAGCTTCCCAAAATCTGCCTTCCTGAAATCCATATGTCTCTGTTTCCCCTTCCTTCGCCTTTCTTAGTGAGGAAAAAAAAAGGTGACTACATTTAGAGAGAGAAAGAGGGAGCCCATTTCAAAAATGTTAATCAAAAATTAAAATGTTACAAGCTTTGAACAGAGAAAGACCAGTTTAGGGCTAGCTGTCTGTACTGGGCTAGCTTGATTATCACTTCAAAAGTTTTTTTTCTCTTAATTAATTGGCCTCTCAGAGTTGGTAAGACAACTCCCACCTGTTTATGCTCTCTGTATGTGTGTATATATATATCCTCAATATATGTTCCATTCTATATGCATCCGAAGAAGTGGGCTGTAGTCCACGAAAGCTTATGCTCTAATAAATTTGTTAGTCTCTAAGGTGCCACAAGTACTCCTGTTCTTCTTTTTGCGGATACAGACTAACACGGCTGTTACTCTGAAACCAGTTTAGGGCTGGGTGGTGATGATGGCCTGAGATATACAGGAGGTCATACTAGATGATCTAGTGTTCCCTTCTAGCCTTGTACTCTATGACTAACTTTTGTGAGAGAGATTGGGTGCACCATTTCGGAGCCCCTACTGAAAGCAGGGAAAGGGTGCAGAAGAATCAGATTGATTACAAAATGCATGCTGTTTTTACCAGGTAGTGGCTGTCACTGCAGCATGGCACCTCCCAGAAAGAATTGTGGCAGCATTGGACAAGTCATAATTTCTCCAAAGAGGCTCCCTGTATCTCCAAACCTTTTCTAACATGGGTCATGGCTTAAAAGTCACAATATAGCCCTTTATGACTTCAGGAAACATGGCTGTATCTTCGGTGCCATAAGGACCCTCTATTATACAGGAGTTGGTACCTCTTTTCGCTAATTCCCTTTTATCTCTGCATAAACATTCTTTTACTTAGCAAGACCTTTCTTTGGACTTAATCATTGCTCTTCTTTGGCTTTCTGGGTTGATCATCCAAAGCCTGGATGAAGTGAGCTATGGAATATGATTTTTTTTTTAACCTACAGAACTGAATTTGTTGTGTTCTAATGTGTAGCAAATATTGCACTGCTGCTCTAATGATATGCATAACAGAATACATGGAAATGACTAATGTGTAGAACAGGGATCGGCAACCTTTGGCATGGGGCCTGTCAGGGAAATCCGCTGGCGGGCCGGGACAGTTTGTTTACCTGCAGTGTCCACAGGTTCGGCCGATCGCAGCTCCCACTGGCCACAGTTCGCCATTCCAGGCCAAAGGGGGTTGCGGGAAGCAGCAGCCAGCACATCCCTCAGCCCGTGCCACTTCCCACAGCCCCCATTGCCCTGGAACCAGGCCACGTGCCAAAGGTTGCCGATCCCTGGTGTAGAACAACCCAATTTTAAATTAGTTTATAAATCAGGGAATAAAATCACATTGCTTTTCAAATATGCATAATCACCTTTCCTTTTATATCTTCTCAGTTGTGCACAAGGTAAGTCCAAAGAAACATCTAGAAACCCATATTGTTAGGGTTTTTCTCTAGGGTGGCTGTGATTTTTCCTCAACAAGAAAAAAATACTGATTTTCTTCTTCCTTCAAAAATAAACCTGGAAAAAAACTTTATTTTTAAAATATATTTCATTCACAAACTGAAATCAGAGTCCAGTGTTGGTATACCGCCCCCCAAAAAACCAAACACACAATCCCTCTGAAATATGTTATGTGAACGTAAATATTTCAGAAACATGAAGTAAAAAACAAACACACAGCAAAACACACCATTTTCCTTCACACTATAGTTTTCACAAAACTACTTATTTTCCCCTCTTATTTGATATCTTCACTGTATGTCTGATGTATTGGGCGCATTGAAGCATGTTTCAACAACAGATGTGTTTCATGGCAGATATTCAGATAAAAGAAAAAAAGCCTGCATTCTAAAGATTATTTTGTCTTTGACCCTGACTTCACATCCATGGACCTCTGATAATGGGATGGATTCTGAGACCTTGTCTAGATGGCCTCTACCTCACCAGATATTTGTCTAGGTATAGCACTCCAATGGCTCCTGTCTGTGATAGGAGACATTCACCTACTGGGGTAGTAACCAAAGTATCACAAGACCTTCTTCCTTTTTCCTTCTTGGAAAGATTTGATTCTCATGAGGGCTTTGTTGCTCATGGCACTTCACCCTTCTGCTCTAACTGCAAAAAAAAAAAAAAAAAAAGAGTCAGTCCACCCAGGTTCGTCTTGCCCAGGGAGTAGATTCCCCACAGCAATCAGACTGTCTCCCACAATATCACCCATTTCAGGAATGAATAGACAGATGCCTTAGGACTCACTCCAAGAAACTCCACACCCCCTGGAAGATTTGCTTCATTATTTTTCATATTCTGTTAGTCAGCTATTCCATTTCTTTAAACCAGTGCTTCACTCTCCCCTCCCCAGTACTGCAGAGAATACCAGCAAGTGTAATGCAAGACAAGTCAATGAAGTTATAAAAGAGATTAATTTCAGCCTGTATATCTTTATTCATGACAGATAATTCAACTGTTCTGCCTACTCGATTAAAAATATATATTTACCTTTAATTTGCCTAGAGAAAGAAATGCACAACCATCTTGTTTTGTACTATCATATGGCACAATTCTAAAGTGTATACTGCATCACATAATGAAACAAGCGATTAACAATGTAATTGTGCATATGTATGATAAAGAAAGAACATCCCTCTCTAGAAAACCGAGAGAGAGGAGGAGAGTAAAAGGACCAAGTTGAACTGAAAAGGGGTTTTAAGAATTTATGGTTAATTTAAACTCCAGATTTCTTAAAACCTGCACATCTAACTGAAATTACACTCCTTTAAGCTTCTAAGTTATTACCTTGTAAGCACAGCCCTTAAAACTGTCTAAATGAAATTCATCATAAACCTGACATTTTCTGACTTGAGAAATATACTTCTTGTGGTGATAAACTCACTGCTAAGAAATATCAACTGTCACAAAAATATCCCTTAATGATCCTGAAAGGTCAACTATCTTGCTTTTTTACCCAACAATTCTTCTATGGTCTTCTTAGTTCACCGTGGTTCTTTAAAAAATGTACATCTGTCAAGTTTTCCAGTTTAAGCATTTACTTTGACTCTCTTCAGGTGATCCTCATTGGAGATTGTGTTAAAGACAATACCAGAAGAAGTAGCTGAAGTATCTTTCATAAAACAAGCCAAAAATGTCCAATCTGGTTAGTTTCTTTTCAAGCCTTCTGAGTGGGAGTTTTATTTGTTTTTGTCTATTGGTGCATGCTGTCAGTTTACCTCTACTGCCATCAGATCTACAGAGTAGAGTCCATTTTATGTTCTAAATACTGGGCCTGATCCAAAGCTCTCTGCAGTCAGTGGGAATTTTATATTGTCTTCTGCTTTTTTTTTCCGCCCAAGCAAACCTCCCATTCTGTTCAGAGCTCTGCCAAGATATTCAATGCAGAACATGCAGGAGACTACATATAGAAAATTAGCACAGTGCAGCACATTGCAGAGGGGTAGGATAAAGAGATGTATATCCAGAATACTGCCTTCAAGGTACAAAAGCCCTTTCTTTAAGGGAATTCTTAAAGTGCAATGATTTAGTAGAGGAAAAAATCCACTGGGTCAAATCCTCTATAATCTGACCCAGCCACAACTCCATTTGTTCAGCCACACCCCATATGTCAGAGGCCGAGAGGGGCATGATATCGAAGCAGCTTTACATCACCTGTGGATTTCCCAAAGCAGGAGGAATCCCTCCACTTGCGGTGTATGGCAGCTTTATTCTACTTTGAGTTATCAAAGCAAAATAGGCAGATCAGACCAGAGGATAGAGGGTGTCACTGATTTCAAAGGCCTTATCTACATAGGAAAAAATTCCCCCCCCCCCCCCCCCCCCCGGAATAACCTAAGGTTTGAATTTAAAGTGCTATAGCTATATAAATATAAACTTCCTCTATAAGAGGGCCTATTTTAGTTTAGTTTCTCACACTTTGGAAGGGGTTTAAGCTAAACTAAAAAAAGCCACTCACGTACAAATGAGACTGTCTACATGTGTCATACCGGTACAACTGGTAAAACTTTCAAATGCAAACAAGGCCTAAGGGTCAAGGGAAACTCCCTACATAATTTAAACAAACAAATATAAAAAATACACACAAGAAGAAACCTGACTCTCTAACTTAATGAGGTGAATTTTCTGCTTGAGTGTTTGTTCATCAGATATCCTTTTTACCTAACTGGTCAGAGACAGTATGTATCTCTTATTTAAGGTAACCAAAAAGGTTGCTAATCTGTTTAGTGAATATCACCTGTGTAATTAATGGTATTTAATATATATTTAATTTATTCATTTATAAATTTTCAGGGAAAATAGGCCTGTTTATCATCTCAACCATCCTGTAAACTCAGGCTATGTCTACACTTGGAGCTGGGGGTAGGATTCCCAGCTGAAGTAGACACATTTGTGCTTGTTCTCAATGAGCCAGCACAGTACAAACAACAGTGTAGTTGTGGTAGTGCAGGCAGCGGTGGCATGCCCTAACAGTCCCCGGTACAAGCCCACCAAGATCTTGAGGATGTACAGTCAGGGTTCACCGCTGCCTGTGCTACCATGGCTACTATTTTTAGCTCAATAAACTCGAGCTCAGAATCACACTCCCAGCTCCAAGTATAAATGTATCCTTAGTATCATCTTTTTGCTTTGAGAGTTTTAGGAGCCACAGTATTTTTCCAATACATTTGTAATTGGAATGGAATCTGTTCCATTAATGCTGTGTCTGGCTGCACAATTATTTTCTTTGACTGAGTATAACATCTCCTTTGCCCCACAAGAATGCAGTTCTTTTTTTAAAGACCTGATATCTCACCACAACATGATCTAAAGAAAGTGTGACCCTTACAACTTTAACCAACATGACATGAAGCTGGAACAAACACACTTTACATTCTTGGGCCTTTCATCAGGAGCATAACCATTTTCATTTTAGTTGTGTGTGTGTCAAAGGTTATTTATTTACTTATTAAGTTACCTTCAATTCCAGTTTGATTTTGAATATCTAATTTAAGGAGAGATGTCTTGATCATAGGAGACAATTCTCCCAAAGTCACTTTGAAAACATCAAAACCCCCATCTTCAACAAATACTAATTTAATAGAGAAGGATGTTGCTACTTAGTCTCAGCCACTAAAGTTCTTAGGGACATTTATATTCTTTATGTTTGCTCTATAATTATTCATTTGGAGTTTTCTATCACAAAAACCCATTTATTTATATTTTCCATACTCCGGCCAGTGTATTATGCCAACATCTACAGTGATTCCCAAAAACAACAAGGAGTCCGGTGGCACCTTAAAGACTAACAGATTTATTTGGGCATAAGCTTTTGTGGGTAAAAAACTTCACTTCTTCAGATGCATGGAGTGAAAATTACAGATGCAGGCATTATACCATGACTCCTAATAAGAAAAACATTCAGCAGGATCCACTCTAAAGCCTTTGGTTATTTTTTGGTTTGTTTTTTATCGGTAGAGGAAGTCTGTGACTACTTTCAGAGGGGAAAGACTTATAAACTAGTCTTGAACATTTTTCATGGGTGTACATACCATTTTCCCAAGGTCACCCTATCTATGAAATCTTTCAGATGAACTTGTATATTCCAAAGTTTTAAAAGTTTCATAACAAAAAAATCTCTGGAGAAATCTCTTTACACATATATTAAAAACATAGTCATTTGTAATCTGTGATCCATCATTTAGCAGCATCATTATGAGTTATCAAAGAAATGAAATATACCTAGGGGACCTGGAGTTAAAAAACTTTCTATTAGCAGATATAGAGGTATATATACACACACATATACACACACACACACACACACAAGGTTAAGTAGGTTAGCAGATTCACCACCTACCAGCAAATATTTAGAACAGGAAGCAAACCAACATTTTCACATTTTGGTGCTTAACATTAGATACCTATCCTTAGTTAGATATCTATCCACAATTCACATATTTAGACTATCTAAAATACATACATATATGGGAACACTGCTCAGAAGTACTCAAGGGCCCTAAGATACATTAACCCATCACATGCCAATGCAAATATCTGTTGCAACCTATGTGCAGAGGGGGGAAGCAGCAAGTTAAAGTGATTCTGAGTTGTTCTGACTTGCTTCCTTTGTATATAGGCAGATAGAGACAGATGATATTGATACACCTACATTGTTTTAGCTGAGAGATAAACTGAATAAGGGATTCAGTCATGCCTTTTTTCCCTCTAGTAGTGAGAAAATAGTGAGCAAATGTTGCAGTAAACACCTCTTCCTTCCCCTACTTTTACTCTTGATAGGATCCTAGGGTACTGCAGCCAATTAGCTGTTTATATACAAAAAGCTAAACATAGTATGAGTGCCAGATTAATTGGTATTAAGGAGACACATGTACTGGGGCTGATATCAGTCTTATCGACCAGGAAATCCTTGGACTGGGTTCTTGTGAGTGCCTTTCCCTAGGAGCAGGAGATAGATTTACTGTAGCAACTCCCAGACTAGGATGCTATGGAAGTATAATGACTTATGGCTTCTTTTAACCTGAACTCCAGCAGGTGGGGCAGGGTTAGATGGTTTCTTCCACCAATGGACTGCTTTAGAGCCATCCTACATTAGGAAGACATTATGAAAGCCTTTTCTTAAGGCATCACATAATAAAGAAGGTTTTTTAATCTTACAAGAGAAAAGTTGTGGTCCCCCAAAAGGCTTTGATGGCTAATGGATTGGGGTGAAAGAAGTGGAAATATAGGAGCCTACAAATTACTTGGGGATTTTATTCGTAGACTTTACTAGTCCTGCGAGGAGTTAAAAAAGTCACTGATTTGTACGTAGGATGTTCTGCAATAGATTTGATAAGTATGTATTGACCTGTCTGTCTTTCATCTTTCTTATATTTTTTAAGGACACCTTTGCAGGAAAGAATATCTTGACTTACTACTGGTTTGCTGAGCTACTACTACAAAAAAAATGGGAACAGGTAGCAAGGTAGTATCTGACTTGGTAGAAACTTTTAGAGAGAAGAATACTGTCACTGAAATGTATGCTCAGTGTCTCCACTCCAATACATCAATATTAAGTTACTTAGTTCTTGGTATTGCTGCATTACTTTCCATTCTGCCCATCTAGGAAGAAAATAATGATATTAATATGGTAATTGGTTAATACAGTACATGAAGAGTTTTATATGGTTAATGACTCTTGAATGTCCAAGGAATTTCTTTCAAGCTGTCAAGTGTCTGTTAGAATACTAAGGGAGGAAACAAATCTTGGATTTTTTAGTTTTATACATTCTTGTTCTGACAATGAGTTTCAAAGTAAGCTTTCCAATTTTGAAGATGATATTCACTTTGTATCTAGGGAGCTAGGTACATCAGCTAGTTGCCCATTTATAATCAGATAGGAAAGAGTATAGGACTAATTACAAAAGACAAAACTAGACAATGCCAAATAAAAGTAGAATGAAAAAGAATGCGAAGAAACAACTACAAGTGGAAATAAATTAGGAAAAGGAAAGCTGAGGCACACAGTAAAATGATTTGCATTATATTCTAGAAGAAAAGATCCCCAAAGCCTTCCCAATGAAGTGCAGCTCTGAGCTAGAAGCCCAGCACTATGTTAATCCTTTTTTAAGTGAATAGCATTGTATGACTACAACAAAATGTTAACTTCTTTCCAAAACTACAATTCCACCAACAATACATTTTTTCCCAATTTTCTTATCTTTCTAAACAAAATTGACAAATGCGCTGAAGAAAACTTCCCAAATTCACAGTAATAGAAAAAGAGTGACTAAAATTATGCTTTTCCATATTTTGCCTATTAAGTTCTCAGTCCAGTTCACATTAAGATATGAGTAGAAAATATAAACAGAGAGATGGAGTATCCAAAGGGACAAAATTGCCATTATTTTAATGACAAGTAAATACAACTTGGAAAAAGGGAGTCTAGACAAAGGACCAAATCTCTCCCCCACCCTGTAGTAAAAGGAGCCTGTAGGGAAGGGTACGGGGCAACAATTAGGTTTCCCTCATGATGTTTCTTTCTAATCTTTCTGTTGTGTCGTCAAGGAAAAAGCAGAAGGTCCTGTCCCCAAACCCAGCAGACCTCAGGGAATCCAGCAAAGGCCAATGTTACCCCTGCCAGCTTTCTCATACACCTGCAGTCCTGGGGGATACACGTGGAGGGAGATTCCACTGTGTGGGCAAGGAGATGATAGCACTAAAGTCTTTGTCTCTAAATAGAGAGATGGAACATCCAAACATTGAACTTAGACTTGGTAAAGGCACCTTATCACCATTTGGAGTTTGCTGAAAGTGCCTGCCATCCTCCATGTAGGAGGCAGGAGAAAATGTGTGCACAGACAGTCCTCATCCATGTGAAGATCTAGAGGAAATAATCCTTCCCAAATAATTACAGGTTACACCATGACAACATCCTCATAAACATGAGCATTTATTCTTATATGCATGAGAATACGTATTTTATCTACCCAGTGATTTCATATATTTAAAATTAATGAAACACTAAAAACACAGAATAATTTAATTTCTTGTTAAACACTTCCCTCCACCAGATGCTTTTTACCTATATTCCTCCTTCCCTCACCTCCCACTTACATGTAGATGGCAGGTGGGGGGGGGGGGGAATCCTGCTGCTTGACTTCATTAGTGCTGTGTACTGTTTTGTTCCCTCCATGTTATTTACTTTTTACTAAATGTCAGACATTAAAGGCCACCAATATCTATTAATTAACAGTTTAATTGAAACTAGAAAGGAATTAGATAACTGGATTCCTGGCCCCAGCTTTTCATAGACATACTGAAAATTAGATGACAAAAGTATAACATAGACCAAACAGATGTAGCTTTCTGTTCTTCAATGAGTCCAATAGATGTATTAATAAAAAACATACAGGGTGGGGCACTGTCCCCATTCTATAAATGGCAAAAATACCCATAGTTTCAGTGGGGCCAAGATTTTACCCCATGGATGGGGGCTGTTCATTACCTAAAGAGATCTGCAGTCAGATCACCTCAAACTCTTATGTACTCATATGTCATGTAAACAAGGTTTAGCTGGACTAATTCTTGAATGAGACGTTAGACCAGTGATTCTCTACCTTTTTCATGTTGAGAACCACTTCTTATGATAGAAGTCCTCACATCCCCTTCCCAGGCCTCCAAATGTTTAATCAAATAGTAATACAGTATTAAGAAGATAAAGTACAATTATTTCTCTCCAGTTGCTTTCATGTGGTGCATTACCAGGAGCTGACACTATTGAATCTCTTCTGATCACTTGGAAGTTATGTTTTGTCTTGCATGTTTTCTACCATTCCAGTTTAGTGTTTTCCAAAAATGCGATCAAAATTAAATGTACGTCAAAGACACACCCAAAGAAGCATCTATGCAGAGTATGTAGAAGAGAGAATGAGACTGTGTGTTTATTTAGTCCAAAGGACCTCTAAAACCCCCAAGAATTCTAGATCGGATTAGCAGGAATCATCACTGATTGCTAACTGTTCATAATCATTGTGACAAAAGCAGCTCTGCAGAAGACACGAAGAGCACCAGATTATTAGATAGGCCCAGGACCTACATGGAGAAAAGGATTTTGGAGTTCTCTATAGTCCCCAGAATAAATTGATGTACTGGGAGGCCTATTCCACTGAAAATGGTGCTATTATCATTGGTCACAGCTGTAAAATAGCAACTATATCTCTGAAGAAAGGTAAAATATCTACCTCTACAAATAAATAGAACTGGTTGGACTATTCTTTACAGTACTAATTTAAGCCTTGATACTGGAAAGGGATAAACACTCTCAGAGTCCCACTGAAGTCAGGCTTAAATATTCACATTGGATAGATCCCTTTTCAGAATTGGGGTTTTAGCCCCATCTTTGGATAGCAAATAATTCACAAACAAATCCTGATTTTTTTTCAGATAGATTCAATATTCTTAAGCATTTGTAAAAAAGTTGCAAATACTTTTTATATTATAAGTTGTTCATGAACTATTCGCTTACCATTTGCTATCTATGTTTTGTGGTCAGTCCCAGAGTCATGAGATTTCTTTCTGCCCTTTGATTGGATAAACATGACTTTAAAAACAGAAGAACATGTTTGGAATTCATGAAGTTTTTTACAAATACATAGTAGTTTTCCAACTATGCATGAATAATGTGACACAATCACATCCAAATGTGATTATTTTATTCCAGCAAATATTTGCAATATTTGTTTTCGATCTCTTTACTTTACTGTTGACCAGATTTACAAATAAAATGGAACCAGAAGACAACTTTATTCCTAAACACTTTAGTCCCTGAATGGAACTATGAAAGATCTGACCAGAAGGTAAGAAACTTCTTCAGAAGTTTGAGGAAGAATCTCTGCCTTTGAAAAAGAGGAGGAGGAGAGTAAAAGAAAGTCAGATTTCCAGGTAGTTTAGGGAAGAGTAGATAAATTGATACAAAGTTGTTTATTTAGATAGACATTACAGTAGGGATAAAAAACAAACTAAAAATACTAACTTTTGCAAAAAGGAAAGTTAGTTGAAAAGTTCATTACAGTTGAAGGATAAAAATTAAATTCTTATAATGTAAGCGAAGTTCAATTTCAAACAAAGTCTCAAAAAGCAGCACAGCTGACATCTTATTACCACATAATCAGAGAAAGCTCTAAGCCGTGCAGAACATAATGCCATCCACAGCCTCAGGAACAACTCTGACATCATCATCAAAAAGGCTGACAAAGGAGGTGCTGTCGTCATCATGAATTGGTCGGAATATGAACAAGAGGCTTCTAGGCAGCTCTCTAACACCACATTCTACAGGCCGTTACCCTCTGATCCCACTGAGGGTCACCAAAAGAAACGACACCATTTGCTCAAGAAACTCCCCCAAAAAGCACAGGAACAAATCTGCACAGACACACCCCTAGAGCCCTGCCCAGGGGTATTGTATCTGCTACCCAAGATTCATAAACCTGGAAATCCTGGACGCCCCATCATCTCAGGCATTGGCACCCTGACAGCAGGATTGTCTGGCTATGTAGACTCTCTCCTCAGGCCCTACGCTACCAGCACTCCTAGCTATCTTCGGGACACCACTGACTTCCTGAGGAAACTACAATCTGGCCAAACCAGACAGTCTCTACGCAAAAGAATAAATGGACACAAATTAGACATCAAGAATTACAGCATTCAAAAACCAGTCGGAGAACCTCCCTGATCACTCAATTACAGACCTAAAAGACACAATTCTCCAACAAAAAAACTTCAAAAACAGACTCCAATGAGAAATTGCAGAATTGGAATTAATTTGCAAACTGGACACCATTAAATCAGGCTTGAATAAAGACTGGGAATGGATGGGCCATTACACAAAGTAAAAACTATTTCCCCATGCTAATTTTCCCCCTACTGTTACTCAGACCTTCTTATCAACTGTTGGAAATGGGCCATCCTGATTATCACTACAAAAGTTTTTTTCCCCCCTCCTGCTGATAATAGCCCTCCTTAATTGATTAGTCTCATAGTTGGTATGGCAACACCCATTTTTTCATGTTCTCTGTATATATAAATATATCTTTCTACTGTATTTTCCACTGCATGTATCTGATGAAGGGAGTTTTAGCCCACAAAAGCTTATGCCCAAATAAATTTGTTAGTCTCTAAGCTGCCACAAGTACTCCTCGTTCTTTTTGCTGATACATGGCTATAACTCTGCAACTTGTCATTCTCTGATTCCCATTCTCAGGGAAACAGCAGATTTCAATCAAATGGCGTTTAGTATTTGTTCTCTCATGCTAGGAGGCAGAACAAGTATTTTGGGGGCAAGACAGATAGTAGTCAAAAATCTTAATTCTGGCTATAGAAATTCTAGGATTTTTATCCAGAAATACTGTTTGGAGGGAATGCACAAAAAAGTTCTTTATATCAGTAAAGCTGAATACTAAATATCATATAGTATGGGCCTGACGGGGCCTGTTTCAGTCTGTACGAAAGGGTGCAATAAAAGTACCAGAAGCATTTCCTTCAGCTCACTGTGCAGCAGCCAGGTACAATGACTGTCCTATGCTCCCCGAAGCACAGAGGCTTCCCCTGGGCTAGAACCTCTGGAGCTGTGAGACATGCTTAAAGGAGGACACAAGGATGGGACGATGTCCCAACGCTGACCTGGGCAAATGCAGAGAAAGCAGTACACTGCACCATACTAATGAATTCCGCAGCAGGCATGATCCCACTGAATGCTTGAAAACTCTGGGGTGAAGTCGCATATGAAAGACTGCTCAGATTAGTGGCTAAAAACTTCAGGTGTGTGCTTAATAGTCACATCCAATATTGAAATAGGGAATAAATAGCTTTAAAACGGAATTAAAGCTGAATTTCATGGCTTATATTTTGCTGCTGGTCTAATTAAGGTGTGAAAACTACTGAATTGAAAAAAAATATATATGGAGATATCCTATCTCCTAGAACTGGAAGGGACCCTGAAAGGTCATTGAGTCCAGCCCCCTGCCTTCACTATCAGGACCAAGTACTGATTTTGCCCCAGATCCCTAAATGGCCCCCTCAAGAATTGAACTCACAACCCTAGATTTAGCAGGCTAATGCTCAAACCACTGAGCTATACCTATCCCTATAACTTTACCAGTGTGTCATTGCTGGAATTGTGACCACATTATCTACCACTCTACTCTGGGTCTGAATAGCTGACAATCCAAATATCAGTGTTCAGTTTGGTGGACATGCAATGGATGGACACATCTCACTATAATTTACAATGACTATTGAATTATATACATGGCATTGACACTCAACTAATGTCAATGGCAAAATCCCATTATTATAGTAGAATTTTCTCTTGTATTTAAAATGTAATTCTACGTGTTCATTCTGCAAATATTGCTTTACAAACTTATAATTATACCATTACAAAGTTTACCCTGAATTAGTATATTCCTATGTCATAAGTAGCACAATTGTACTGGAAATTTAATTTTGCCTCTATCAAGATTTTGAAAAAGAGCTAGCTAGAAAGATGCTAATTTGTAAATAATAAAATGCAATGCACTCAGGAGGGAAAAATGAATGATTTATGAGTCAGAATTAACAGATTAACAAATTTCACTATCTCTCCCCACCCCTTCGCCCGAGTTTATAAATATCAGCCATTACAATCAAGTTCTGTTTTGCTCATTAGGATGATCTTTACTGATGCTGACTCAGCTGATGCTAATGAGTTTTAAACATTAAAGTTTGTTGATTAGCTCACAGCATTAGGTCCTATTATTCTTGCTGGCAGACCAGCAAATTTTGGTGATTTTTTCATATTCATATTTTTCATATTCAGAGGCAGCAAGCTAATCTCTAGAGTCATCATAGAATCATAGAAGATTACCGTTGGAAGAGACCTCAGGAGGTCATCTAGTCCAATCCCCTGCTCAAAGCAGGACCAACCCCAGCTAAATCATCCCAGCCAGGGCTTTGTCAAGCTGGGCCTTAAAAACCTCTAAGGATGGAGATTCCACCACCACCCTAGATAACCCATTCCAGTGCGTCACCACCATTCTAGTGAATTAGTTTTTCCTAATATCCAACCTAGATTTCCCCCACTGCAACTTGAGACCACTGCTCCTTGTTCTGTCATCTGTCACCACCGAGAACAGCTTAGCTCCATCCTCTTTGGAACTCCTCTTCAGGGTATTTGAAGGCTGCTATCAAATTCCCCCTCACTCTTCTCAAAACTAATTAAGTCCAGTTCCCTCAGGCTCTCCTCATAAGTCATGTGTCCCAGCCCCTAATCATTTTTGTTGCCCTCCGCTGGACTCTCTCCAATTTTTCCACATCCTTTCCGTAGTGGGGGGTCCCAAAACACTCCAGATGTGCCTCACCAGTGCCTAATAGAGGAGAATAATCACTTCCCTTGATCTGCTGGCAATGCTTCTACTAATGCAGCCCAATATGTCATTAGCCTTCTTGGCAACAAGGGCCCACTGTTGATGCATATCCATCTTCTCATCCGCTGTAATCCCCAGGTCCTTTTCTGCAGCACTGTTTCTTAGCAAGTCAGTTCCCAGCCTATAGCAGTGCATAGAATTCTTTCATCTTAAGTGCAGGACTCTGCACTTGTCCTTGTTGAACCTCATCCAATTTCTTTTGGCCCAATCCTCCAATTTGTCTTGGTCACTCTGGACCCTATCCCTACCATCCAGTATATCTACCGATTTATCCAGCTTAGTGTCATCCGTGAACTTGCTGAGGATGCAAGCCATCCCATCATCCAGATAATTAATGAAGATGTTCAACAAAATTGGCCCCAGGACCGACCCCGGGGGCACTCTGCTTGATACCAGCTGCAAACTAGACATCGAGCCATTGTTTACTACCCATTGAACCCAACGATCTAGCCAGTTTTCTATCCATCTTATAGTCCATTCATCCAATCCATACTTCTTTAACTTTTTAGCAAGAGTACTGTGGGAGACCGTATCAAAAGCTTTCTAAAATCAAGGTATATCACATCCACCACTTTCCCCATATTCACAGAGCCAGTTATCTCATCGTAGCAGCCGATCAGGTTGGTCAGGCATGACTTACCCTTGTGAATCCATGTTGACTGTTCCTGATCACTTTCCTCTCCTCTAAGTGCTTCAAAATGGATTCCTTGAGGACCTGCTCCATGATTTTTCCAGGGACTGAGGTGAGGCTGTAGTTCCCCGGCTTATCCTTCTTCCCTTTTTTAAAGATAGGCACTCTATGAGATGAATACCTCCTTTCAGGTTCTCAGAGAAATCCCAAACATCATCAAACATAAAAACAGGCTGTAGAGGTCTAATTAAAAGGAAAGATACATGATTTCTCTCAGTATCATAATGAAATTTTTGGACTAAAAAAATCCAATATAAACAAAATTTTCCCGATCATTGCATCACAACATTGGATGAACCCCCAAAGGTTCAGAGATTTGGTTCAATTGAATGTTAGGATGCTCATCTGAAGCTCAATAAAACCTCTGAACACCTGTTATGATGGTACATTCTCTTTCATAGCCAATCTGTGCAAACCTTACAGCTCTTTTCTTTGTAGTGAGGCCCACAAACTCTCTTTCATCTAGGACAATGGGATTTCTCAATGTCCTCTACACCTTCCTTCCTTCCCAATGTCTCTACTAGCTGTGCAACTGCAGACCAGAATCTCCAGGGCTCTCAGCCAATAGAGAGTTGTGTGTGCATTGGCTCAGTTTTAAGACATAAATATAGCACTTTAAGTAGTTAAGGTTTGTAAAAAGTTTTGGTTTGGTTTGGTTTTAATTTACAAACACCAATGTGTATGGTAGTTAGGTGTCAATATCCACTTTTTACAGGACTTATAAGGCACCTACATAAAACGTCCAGTGTCTCCACTGCTTCTATTCACCCGCCTCAAAATTGTCAGCCATCTACATGCATCATGCTGGCTGCTCAGCGGAAACCTGATTTTGCACGATTGAAGTCAATGGGAGTTTAGTCCCAAATGTGCTAGTTCAGCCCCAAACAATGAGCTTGTAGTAAGCTTGCAGTGGTCCAAATGCTATTACCAGTAGCCTGCATGGCACTGCTTGCAACATCTGTGAAATGATGTGGAGTCTTTCCAAAAATCAGAAAACAAATTGCTATTTTCCAGACCCCAAGGATTTGAAGGGACAGTGATGATCTTTGGGGCTGAAAATGTGGCTTCAGCTTTGGGTTTGTTTTTTCCTAGTGATCTATTTGCATCAATTTACATTTTTGAGAAAAAGAATTAAACATTTGCTATAAAAAAAGGGCCAGCCACAGTCTCAATGCTGGTGCTTTCCTCAGTGCAGATATTGACCTGTCTAGAATTAAAAGGTGTGAGCAAGGTGGATGCAAGTAATAGCTTAACTGGTCACCCAAAGAGACAGAGGAACACCTCCTTAAGATTCTCCTCTCAGTTAAATCAGTTTAAATCAAGAGTAACTCCACTGACACCACTATAAACATACAAGAAGAGAATATTACTGATCATATTGAAAAGGCACAGTCTCCCACAACTTGCCTAACAGATGAATTAGGTCCAGCTAATAACAGAAATGTATTATACAGCCAGGGCCGGCTCTGGCTTTTTTGCCGCCCCAGGCAAAAAAGCTTCCGTCCGCCTGCCGCCCCGTCCCCCACCCCTGCACGCGGCAGGGGAGGGCGCGGGGGGGAGGGCGGCCGGAGCCCCGGCGGGAGGGCGGTGAGCCCCAGCCGGAGCTCCGCTCTCCCCGGCGGCCGGGGGGGAGGGCAGCCAGAGCCCTGGGAGGAGGGCAGAGTGCCCAGCCGGAGCGTCGGGGGGAGGGCGGCGAGCCCCGGCTGGGGCTCCACTCTCCCTGGCGGCCGGGGGGAGGATGCCTGGGGGGAGGGCAGCCGGAGCCCTGGGAGGAGGGCTGAGTGCCCGGCCGGGGCTCCGCTTTCCCCAGAGCCGGAGCGCCGCACCGTGCCGCCCCCCTCCAGGTGCCGCCCCAACCACAAGCTTGGTGGGCTGGTGCCTGGAGCCGGCCCTGTATACAGCCTGGTCGTTCAATGAGACAGGTTTGTGAAAAGAGAAGTTACTATAATGCCATTAATTGATTTTTAACTATGCTGATGCCAATTGATACAATAAGGGAAAATTATATATCAAGCAATTCCTAGATTTAGGAGAAGATACTGGGTCATTTCTTAATTGGGAATGTAGAAAAAAATCTTAATACCAATTTAGAGTGCTCTAAACCACTAAAGACTTCTGACAATGGGAAAGTGTAAGAGGTGTCATTATTTAGTTAGATTTGAAATGAAGAAGAGAAAATAGAGAATTGAAAGGGAGAAATTAAATTAGATATGAAAATGTGACTAGTTTTTTGGAAACTAGTAAGGAAGGGGTGTACATTCATACAGTAGACTCTGGTTTTGAATACCATCTAGCAATACGACTGGCGGTGGGGATTGGATTCTCAGCATAGATGAAAAAGACTTGCATAATGCAATCAAGGACAAGAAAGTAGCATATATGTGACACAATATGAAATGGACAGAACCAGAGATGAGAACTGGAAAGATAACAGGATGGTATTAAGTGAAAATAAAACTAAATATGGAGAATGTAAATAAATTGTCCTGCTGGTTGAGATAATTAAGACATTTCCCCCTCATGTACATAAGAAATAAGAGATTAGTGAAGGAGACAGTTCATCCTTGGAGAGTTGGCAAAAATAGCTTGTGCCAGTACAGACACTAACACCAGTAAAATAAATAAACTCATTATTTCAGTATTCATCGGGGCCGATAGGGGACAATCATCATCAACAATAGGCAAAAGTTCTCCTATGAGGAGACAGAAAAATACTTAAAAGAGATGGGTATAATATAAAGTAGGTGTTAAAGAAGCCTTGTGTATGGAAAATGAATACTACAAGGGAGACAGCTGAGAATTCAAAAACATTAATATGGCAATAAATCTTGACACTATACAGAGGCTTATTCAATTAGATGTTTATAATAATACGAAATAGCCTTGGAAATCCAATCTCCAGTTTGTGTGTAAATCAAGTGTGAACATGTAGGTCTTACTTTAGCTAACATTTTGCTAAAAATGTGTCTTGATAGCTCAATGGAAGAACTTGAGAAAATGTTACAAAATATACAAAAATGAAAGCTATTATTAAACAATACTTCTTCTGGAGTGTAAAAATATACACACAGGAAATTGACACTGCCTAGTTTCACTTCTTATCCACAATCAACCTTTATGTAAATTTATTTAACCAGTGTCTTCTCTGCTTCCATTCACCTGCCTCAAATGGTCAGCCTTCTCCATGCTATACATGCATCAATTCATTTCCAAACTTCACGAAGATTCACTTCAACATAAAGACAAAGGGATTACAGGACTCCTTCACTTCTGTACTGGGCATAGAAGGTAAGTATATAGAAAGAGAGAGCCACTGTAAATATGAGGCAAGTTCTTCAAAGTGATAAAATGGTCCGTATCTGGAAATATATCTTGAATTAGAAAACACTGTCCACCAGAGCAAGGACATTATGAGTTAAGGCCCAAATTACATAAAACATTCAAGTCTCCTATTTTACATAGTGCCTAAAAATTGCCTATTATATACAGGGATTTCCAACTATTTCAGGATGTAGGACTGGATAACTCAAGGGGATGGTAAATGGACTATAAGGCACCATGTATCTTTTGCTTATTACTTGAATCAGGATCATGACCATTAGTAACCAAATGAAAACCTCAATAGAAGTTTGCCTATGGGTTAGTTTGGAATGAGTTCATGGGTCATAGATTTTAATGCCAGAAGGGAACAAAATATCATTTAGCATGACCTCCTGTATAACAGACCAAAGAACCTCATGCTGTTCTCTGCATCAAGACCACAACTTCTGTCTGAGTGACAGCACAACTCTGAGAAAGATATCCAGTCTTGATTTAAAGACTTGACATTATGGATAATTCACCAGATGCCTATGTAAACTGTTCCAGCTTCAACTTTAAAAATCTGCACTTATTTCCCATCTGAATTTGACTAGCTTCAATTTCCAACCGTCTTTCAGTCTTTCTGCTAGACTGAAGAACTGTCTGCTATAAGAAATCTTCACTGCACATAGGTACTAGCAGATTGATCAAGTCAGCTCTTAACTAAGTAGGTAGAGCTTCTTAAGTCTCTTACTGAAATGCAGTTTTTTCCCCCCTGACCGCGATTCATTCTTGCAGCTCTTTTCAGAATCCTTTCTAATTTCCTTTTTTAATTGTGGACCCCTGAATTGGACGCAGTATTCCAGCATTGGTCTCGCTAATGATGTATAGAGATGATACCATCTCCCTATGCCTACTAAATATACCCCTGTTTATACTTCCCAGGATTAGGTTCACCCTTTTTAGCTGTGAGTTTACGTTTAATTGGTTATCTGCCATAGCCCCTTAGTCCTCAGGAACTAACATTTTGGCACCTGCGGCAGGGAGCTCAAATGACGCCCCCATGCTCCCTCACTTGGGCCAAAACTTTGACAGGTCTCAATTCTGCCTTCTTCCTGTTCTACTCCTCTCATGGTACTGCTCTGCTACTTACCCCAATAAAGGAGAACTAACAACTTAAAATGCCTTGTTCAAAACGTAACTTTCAAACACCTGAACAGCAAATGTAACTTTTCTTGTCTGCAAAGTAAACACTGGCATTTTTATCCATTTGAATAATCAAAGTGGTGCTTTCCGTGCCTTCTTGGGTACAAAGATTTGAACTGCTTGCTGAAGGTCCATAGTCTGGGCCAGCTCATGCTCTATTGAGATGGTTGCAAGGTCAACCAGCCTCTCCTGTGTCATTGTGGAGCGTAGATATGTTTTTATTAACCTCAGCTTGAAGAAGCTGCGTTCTCCACTGGCAACTGTTACAGGAAGTGTGAGAGGTATGCGCAGAGCAACAAAAGCATTTGGAAAGAGGGTGGTCATCTTATTTGTGCACATATATTCCAGAACAGCCTTTGGAGTTGATCCTGCTGAAATGTATCTTGATGGCTTTCAGTTCATCACCTAAATCACTCGCATCAATATCGCACGTCATCATGTCTCAACACTGTCTCTAGTGCTCTGCATTTCTGGTGCAGGTCTTCTTCAGGTATAGTGAGGAGTTTTGGAATATCATACAACATCCCAAATATACTGCTGCGTTCCTTGAGCTACATGAAACGTTCTTCAACTGACTGTATTGCACTATCTAGCACCTGGTTAAAGAATTCAACTTTGAATTGTTGTTTGGGGTCTCTTATGGAATTATCCTTGCCTCATAATCAAAAGGTCTTCTTCGGTGACTCTTGTATTCTTGAATGGGTGGGAAAATAGCTTCAGTGTGAAGTTCCTCTGCCAACTTCTGTGCACTCTTCAGAACATTTTGAAATCCCTCATCTGACTGGTAAGACTGTGGGTATGACTTTGCTTTGTCCAGTTGTTCCATTGCTCCAGATATATCAAGGTCAACACCTTGGAGTCTCTTGCTTACAACATTTATTTCAAACAGTATGTCATGCCACAACACTAAGCCACACAGAAAATTGAAGTTATGTATATTTCTGGTGACTTCATTTCCCTCTGCCACGGCCTTCCGAGGGAAACGGTGGGGGCGACGGAACTGTCTGGTTTTAAGATTAAGTTAGATAAGTTTATGGAGGGAATGGTTTAATGGTAAAACATAGTAGCCAAGGAAAACCAAGCAATGGTACGTAAATAGTATAATGGCCAACAAGGGTCAGGCTAGAGACTCTTGCCTACATGCTCGGGGTATTACTGATTGCCATATTTGGGGTCGGGAAGGAATTTTCCTCCAGGGTAGATTGGCTGAGCCTCTGGAGGTTTTTCGCCTTCCTCCGCAGCATGGGGCAGGGATCACTAGCAGGAGGGTCTCTGCCAATTGAAGTCACTAAAACACAGGATTGGGGACTTCAACGGCAGAGTCCAGGGAAGGGTCTTGTGGCCTGCAGCATGCAGGGGGTCAGACCAGATGATCATAATGGTCCCTTCTGACCTTAAAGTCTATGAGTCTATTCTCCCACAAACAGTTCCTGTCATAGCATTATCCTCCATAATGGCAACTATGGCATCATCTATCCTCCCAATTTAGTGTTTGATAGGCTTTATCACCTCCACTCGACTTTCCCATCGAGCGGCACTCAGTGGTTTCAGTATCAGAGAGGATGTTCCCAGATGTTGCTTCAAAATTAGCCATGAATGAGTTGATGCAGAGAAAAATACATTGATGCTTTGAATTATATTTAAAAATTCAGCAGCCTCACTAGAAGCTGATGCTGCATCACTGACCACCAAATTCAATGAATGAGAACTGCGTGGGACAAAAAAAAGCTTGAGGGTTTAACTCTCAGATCCATGTCTGCACACCTCTCTTCTTTCCTCTCATGTTCGCACCATTATCATAGCCCTGACCTCTTATGTCAGCTTTCACAATTCCCATATCTTCCAGCTTTTTAAAAAGCACATTTGTCATACTAGCTCCTGTAGTATCATCAATGTCAATAAATTCTAGAAAAAGCTCTCTGACAGTCACCATTGCAGAGACATTTTCACTAGGTTCTGTTGTTGTTACAAAATGCACCATTAAAGTCATTTGTTCCGTATGGCTGATGTCAGGTGTGCAGTCCAGAATAACAGAGTAATATCTTGCTGACTTCAGATCTGCCATGATCTTCTATTTGACTTTTGTTGCAGTAACTGTATGATCTCATTTTGAATTGTTTTTCCAAGGTAGTGGTGTGTGTACATTTTTTGGGTGGTGACTCTTCTGGAGTACAGCATCAAACTCAGCCATCAGTTCCACAATTTTAAGGATGTTTCCATTGTTTGGCACATACAGCTGATCTGAAGTGCCATGCAGTGCTAAGTTTTGGGTAGCAAGCATTCTCACAGTGGCAATGAACCTTTTCAGAACATTTTGCCAGTAAAGAGACTCTGATGCAATCTTCCCTTGATGCTGATCATCTATGGTTGCCTTTAATCTTAGTCTCATCTCAAGCTCTTTCCTCCTATGGAATTCTCTTTGGTGATTTGCTGCCTTCTCATGGCATGCTAGATTTCTAGCCAGATTTTTCCAGTCCTTTGTTCTTGTAAAATCCAATGTGGCTGGAACATTAGACTGGAAGAGTTTGCAACAAAAACAGTATGCAGCATTATGGATTTTTGAGTACATAAGTCATAGCCTCTCTACTTTGTCACCATTGGGGATTTCACGCCAGTAATGTGTTGGATGGAAACTTCTATTTTTATTGTCTTTGGGGAACATGAAGTTTTTCATTTGCTGTGGTCCATGCAGTACAAGGAAGTCCCTCAAGCTACTGCTCAAGTGGGTCCAGAGTCCTGAATCATCTAGACTTAAGGAACTAAACTCAGCAGCAGCTGTTTCTTGCGTCTCCACCACTCCCTTCTCTGATCTACACTTTTCTTCAGGAATGTGCATGGTTACATCCATTTGTAATGGAGATATGGATGCTGCAGTAGCTGCCAGGTCACCTGCACTCTGACTAACTGGAAGATCAGGTATCTCCTCACCACTCACATCCTCACTGGGGCCGGAAAACTCACCGTGAACATTTGTGTCTATGCATCTCAGGAGAGCTCCTTCTTGCTTAGATAGAAAACAAAGGAAGCTTTTCTTTCTTTTTCTGAATTCTGCCCCAGAGGGGCGTTTTCTTCTTTCACTCACAACTGCTGTTCTGTGCCAGCTATAGTGGCTCTCAACACTCAATTGAAGGGGACAAATAAGCAGGCTGGTAGCAGGGCCTGAGTGAAGGAAGATATCAGCGTCTTAAGGGCCTAACTGGCTCCAGACTACTTCAGTTGACCTCCTGTTCTCCTCAAGTGGATTCAGGGAAGCAGCAGGAAACAGGAAGCCACCCTGAGAAGCTGGTGTTAATCAATCCAGGCTCCTGGGGATGCTAGAGAGGTACATAAAAGGCTCCTCCTCCTCCTCCTCCTCCTCTCTCCCTGCAGCTCCTGCTGCTTTCTGTTATTCCCGCTCAGCTTTTCTTCTGCCTGCCTGTTATGTCTCTTGTGCCCTCCTTCCTCCAGCACAGCACTTCACCATCTCTGTGCATCTAGATCAGAGAGAATACACATGCACCAGCAGCAGACAAAAATTTCTACACTCTGGGTCCTAGTGGCACCCCGCGGCCCCGCTCCAGTTTGGCACCTGAGGCAGCCTCCGCAGTTCGCCTTATGGTAAGGCCAGCCCTATTAGTCCTTTTCATTATCATGTCATTCCAGGATACAGCCTCCCATCTTGGAAGTCATGCATCTACAAACAAAGAATGTAGAACACATTTACATTTGGTTGTATTAAAACTCACATTATTCAAATCAACCCACCTTACTAAGCGATCCTGATTGTCTGTATTGACCTGTATTCCTCATTATTTACCCCAGCATCTACAAACTTCATTACTAATTATTTTATATTGTCTTCCAGATCATTGAAAAAAAATATTGAATACGATTGGGCCAAGAGCCAATCCCTGTGGAGCCCCACTAAAAATACCTCCATTGAATAATGATCCCCCAATTACACTTTTTGAGAGCTATCAGTTAATCCATTTTTAATCCATTTTAAATTAGCTGAATTGATTTTACATTGATTTTATAAAGTGCGATTTTTTTTTCTCGTTAGGGTCTAATGTGAACATTTCAAACACCACTCAATTACTTCCAAGCAAGTTCAAGGTGAAGCAGTTGAAATCAATACAATTTTGACCATTTAGTGTTAAATGTGACTCGTGCACGGGTTCTAGATACTTTATTTCATGAGGAAGGAAGGGACTCAGTTTTCCCATATTAGTCAGTGCAAAGCTTTGTGATTATTACTAGAAGAGTTAAATGATGACTGAACATTCTTCTGACCCTTGGGGGAAGTCCCTCTGAAACAGGTATATTGACGGAGTAATGTTGAAGAGAGGGAAGATTACACTGCCACTGCTAAGGCTGAATCTGTTAGGTGAATAAATAAGAGATTTTAATCTCCAGAAACGACAATTCAGCCTCTTTCACAAGCACTAACTTCACTTGAAATAAAGGTTAAAAATCAGAAAATGGACTAATGAATTGCAAATGTAATCACACGCAAGAAAGCATAAAGGTTTCGATCTGAAGGTGAAATTCACCCATCCCTCGACTAAGCTGAAGGCTAAGTGTAGGGCATTAAGTGGTCATTGTTGGAATGGAAGCCAGCCTCCCAAACTACAACACAGTCCCTTCACTTCTGCTAATCCAGCCTCTCGGCTGGTATGGAAGCAGTAGTCTACCTCACTAGTTTGCTAAAGTGATTAGCAATACAGGATCTGTGTAATCATGGAATCAGTGGCCCCTTCCCCCATCCACGCCAAACCTTCCCATTGTGGGGTTTACGTGGAATGAAGAGCCATGTGCCAATGCACCACAATTGAATTTCATCCTCAGACAATGACATGTGTCCAAATACAAACAGGTTAGATCTTCAGTCATTCCCAGAAGTAGAATAAAACAACAAGTAGGGCCATTTGTTTCAAGTAACGACCCTCTATAAATCTTTTTTTAGAGTTTTTCTCTCTCCTCTTTCACTCACTGTGTCTCCTTGAGTGATTCAAACTGACTGCAGTTCAGCTAAGGATCAAACACTTAAAACTATACAAATGGATGTAACCATGCACATTCCTGAAGAAAAGTGTAGATCAGAGAAAAGTGTGGTGGAGACGCAAGAAACAGCTGCTGCTGAGTTTAGTTCCTTAAGTCTAGATGATTCAGGACTCTGGACCCACTTGAGCAGTAGCTTGAGGGACTTCCTTGTACTGCATGGACCACAGCAAATGAAAAACTTCATGTTCCCCAAAGACAATAAAAATAGAAGTTTCCATCCAACACATTACTGGCGTGAAATCCCCAATGGTGACAAAGTAGAGAGGCTATGACTTATGTACTCAAAAATCCATAATGCTGCATACTGTTTTTGTTGCAAACTCTTCCAGTCTAATGTTCCAGCCACATTGGATTCTACAAGAACAAAAGGACTGGAAAAATCTGGCTAGAAATCTAGCATGCCATGAGAAGGCAGCAAATCACCGAAGAGAATTCCATAGGTGGCATTAGACGTGCTTATTAATATTTTTCAGATAATTTCTTTCTTTGCTGCTAAAAAGTTCTCTCTAAAGCTTTCTTTGGTGGGGAAAAAATCCAGATACAGTACATTAGCAAGTAACCACTATGAAATATTTGAAGATAATTGTATGCTAGGATGCCCTTGAGAACCAAGTATTTGTGAACAATCTACATTCAAATAGTTTAGTGCTGTGCCTTCAGCAGCCATCATTAAGTGCATGGTTGGTGGTCTACCACATATTAAATAAAGTAGTTGTTTCATTCTAGTTCCTAGCAAACACTGTCCACATCATAATAAACAGCACTGCACCATGCAAGAGACTTGTGACTTGCAGAACTGACCTCTCAATCCTAGAAGTGTTTCTTCTGAGGTTGAGTTAGGAGACTGTGGCAGTCTGTATCCTTATGTTCACTCTTTTTAGAAGACTATGATAAATTTGGTACAAAGTATACCTTGTGAGGTATCATTTGAAAACTCATAATTGCTGATTATTATTGTCCTGGTAAAATGTGTGGCACCATTGTATGCAAAGTTATACAATTCTGCTGTATAACATTGTTGAGACATGGTCCAGTTTAGAAATGTAGGGACAAGCCAATTCCTCAGACACAAAAGGCAAACTGATGCCTGAGTCAGGTGTCAATGAATCAAATGGACCATCACCTGGTTAAGCGGCCATTCTTTGGCAGGGAAAAGGGTATGAGAGAAAAATTTACATCTGGGCAACGAACAGCTGAAGGTTCCTGTTTCCACAAACTGGCTGTCTCCTGAACATCAGCTGGAGATGATTTTCAAAGAAAAAAGAGCCATCAGAAAGGAGAACAGGGACCCCCAAATCTCCCTCTTTCTCTCTTCATCTCTATTCACAACATCAATACCTGAGGCACAAGGTAATTAACACTGAACTGGAGGAGTTGAGAGGAGTTCAGCCAGTAAGACCGCTACACCATGTGGTGAGAGAGACTCTTTGCTTTGAATTCACTTAGCTTGTTAAGTCAGTGTTGGTTGTGTTTTACCTTTTATTTTGTAACCAATTCAGACTTTTATGCCTCATTTCTTGTCATCACTTAAAATCTTTCTGTAGTTAATAAACTTGTTTTAGCTAAACTTGTGTGTGTTCAAATTGAAATGTTTGGGGGACTCTATTTGAGATAACAAGTTTTGTACATATTTTTTATTAATGAAACAACATACTTTATATGAGCTTGTATTGTCCAGGAGAGTTCTGGGCTGTAAAAGATGCACATTTCTGGGGGAAAGTCTGGGACTGGGAGTTTGCTGGTATTGGCTGCAATGTAATCCATGAGTGTCTGGCTATAACACTTGTGCAGTATATCTGGAAGTGATTTACATACTGGAAACCGTGTAAGCAGATCAGGAATGGTTGCTCTCACAGCAAAACAGTGTAAGAGGCACCCCAGATTGGTGAATTGAGGAAATGCAGCTGTGCATCAGTCCAGATTGTACACTGGTAAAGGTCATAGAGACAGTGACACATTATGTGGGAAATGCACAGTTAAACATATCACTGTTTCTGGTTTGTGGCTTAAGAGAGGACTTCCGTCTCTAGTAGTGGAATGGTGTTCACTCTATCTTGTGCCACTAACTCCTTCACTCTCTTCATTCAAAACCCTATTCAAAGTTTACACCCTCTAGAACACATGGCAGACTTACTCTGTAGACCCTTGTCTGTGTTTAGTAACCATGGTGATGGACTTGGTACAATAACCTAAAAAGACAGATTTGCAGACACTATTTGTTTCAGTTTTTAAACAGCTCTGCTGTCTCAACCATTTAATGATCCTCTTGCCTACAGAAGTTGGGCCTAGATAATATTCTTGGACTGCTCTGAGTAAAACATGGGATCAGAATAAAAATAAAAATATCAGAGCACTGTCTCACTCAAATATCTCAAAAATGTATTTTTCAGAGGCCAGCACCCATCTCCTATCAGACCCAGCTTTATTCTTGCTGGGTCGTTTTACTCCCTGGGATTAATTCCATCTGGGCTTTCTACAAGGAACCCAGAAAAGCTGTTTTCAACAAGGGGTAGTTGCATTATTTAAGGCCTCTCAACAAAAGAATCAAATCCTTTCAGACTCTTCACTCAAACAAAGTAGTCCCTTTCCTAAGTCTCTCACACCAGTAAATCCAGTAACTGGCTTTCACCTCAAACTCTCAGTACTAATGGGCTCCAAACAGTCTACCCTCCTGTCCGTTGGGTTTTTCTAGAGTAATTCCTTGTCTGCAGTAGCTCCAGTAGCCATCCACTGGAAACAATACCCCTAGCCCCTGAGCTAATTAAGTTCCAGATCTTTCTCGGGTGCAGCAGGTAGGGCTAAACAGACAGATAGATAGCCCCAGGTCTTTGACCTCAGAGGACTGGTGTCCCTTATACCATTACAAGGATCCAAAAAACTGAATAAGTAACTATTTAAAAATAAGTAATAAACTCTTCTCCTCTCTCTCTCTTTTTTTATTACTTTTTATTAATTACTACACCATCAATCATCAGAAGTGGTAGAGACATGAACCGCAAGGCCACTGAGGCAGTACCAAGAGGGGCACATTGATGTTGTGGTGTACGAGTAGAAAGGGCAACTCACTGCCATACTGAATTGTGCCTCAGTTCCATGTGTATGTATTTGGAAATTTCATACTAATAATTCTTCAGTGTCTGTGAGGCTCAAAATATGTGCATATCCTAAACCTTCAAAAACTACACACCCCTTCATTTGAATGTAACCTAATTACCACATATAGCTCTTGAACTGAACATTGCAAAGCATTAATCATTTATATAAATAAAATTAATAATTCAATGTTTAGGAGAAGTAAACACAAATAAAATCACAATAAAAACAATGAGCAATGATTGGGCATCATTTGCTTATTTCCATGAACCATGATATTGTGCTACATTGTGTGTGCAGGTGCTACGCATTTAAATACTAACTTCTTGTTGAAAACTGAAGGTGACACACAGTTTCAGTAAGAAAAGCTGCTGTCAGTTCTTATAATGGCTTTTCTTATCTGAAATAGTACAGCAGACCAGAACTGTGGAGAAAAATGAATAACATTTTGAATTAAAGTAGCAAGTATTATTAATCATAATAAATGATTAATAAGAATTGCTCTTTTAAATGAATGATTACACAATGTGTTGGGATGTGTTGTAGAGAGGCAAGTGTAAATAACTATGTTCTCCAATATACAAGTGTTTTATAAAAGGAGCTATAACATCAACTATTGCATGCAGTATTTTGAAATCATGTCTAACATCATTATAGGCCATACTTATTTTAAAAGGCCATTTCTATTAATAATTTAGTCCTTAATATTAAAACAGACTTTCATGTTAATTGCTGCTGAAGAATATGTAAGTATGTGAAGGCCATGGAGGTGCCAACAGTGAACATTTTGCAAGTGTGACAACTGGTTTAGATGGGATGGTAGCTTTTGTTAACATCTGCGAGATGGGGAACAAAAGATGGAAGGCATTGAAAACCACACAAAATTTAATCTAAACCACTAGAAATTCAGCTTCACTCAGACTCAGAGTAGAGACAGTTACAACACTGTTGTCGCAATTATTACAAAGGCGACTACCAGAAAGTAAAATTAACAAGCGTATCTGAACTGCAGAATGAACACAAAGTATTTAAGTGTGCCATTTAGGCATAGCCCTTCATTGGGAGAGGGCAGAACTGTACTGTCCCTATGGGGAGCACTGAGAAACAATCTGCCTACCAGTTCTTGCTGGAAGCACGCCTGCAGCTACACGCTTCTTATTCTTAGGATTATTATTTACCATTTATATTGTGGTAGAACCTAGAGGCCTCAACCAGCTTGTGCCACATCATTCTGGGTGCTGTACAAACACAGAAAATGACAGAGTTTACAGTCTAAAAGACAAGCCATACTGGTAGATGAGGCAAACAAAGAGGGTCAGGGTAAGGGCAGTAGAAGATGGGGTAACAAAAATAATAGGGTGTGCACTACTTTTAGCCAGTCAGAAGCAGAATTCATAGCTTGCTACTTGCCTACTCATGATCAGGTTGCAGTTCACTTCATGTATTACAAAAGAGGTGAATTTTGAGAAGGAAACTGAAGGATAGGATAGTGATTTTACAGACAATGGTTGGGAGCTTTTCTCATGAACAAGGACTACCCCTTGATGGGAGAAAATGCAAAAGTGCCACTGAGCTGCTATTGTTATTGGACTGGAAAGAGGAGTTGATGTGACTTGCCCATTGCTCTATGTGTAGCTGGGCAGTTCTGCTGGCTGATACCTGAGTGTGTGCACTATGACCCAATCCTCTCCCTGACCCTGTTATAGTGCTAAGTTTTCTTCAGAGCAGAAGGGCTGAAATTCTGCCTGATCTTTATGCAGCTTCACAGGCCCTTTTTAGGAGGTAAATACTGTACCAGTTGCAAACCACCAGTAATGCCTTTTCTTGAACTTCAGTAAAAGCACTAGATCATTACCTCTGCTGATGTAACTTGGTATAGCTCAATTTCTGCAATGAACCATGAAAATTTACATTAGCTGGGAATCTGGCCCATTGACTATAACCCAATTTGATTTGCCAAAACTTCATAAACGATTCCTGAGTCCTATTTCTTTTGGTCTCTAACTTAAAACTAGTGCAGTTTTGGAATTTTTCTTTCAGAATTTTGAATATGTTTCAAATGTCAATGATTTTTGGGGTCAAAATTTCACATTTTGGGGTGGGAGGGAAAAGGAGACTGTTACAAAAATAGGAAAATATGGGATTTTGTGTGTGACAAACTATGTTGCATAGCAACAGAGAAGGTTCAATGGGACATTTTTTGAGCTGTCAGAATGATGCAGCCCAACTCCCAAATGCACTGGCTCTCAGTCTTGGTCAGCCCCAGCATATAATTTCGAAGGCTCTACAGGCCAGCTCCAGTCGTCAAAGAGAAGCAGAAATTGCAGGAAGCTTGAACTACATAATACTGCCCCTTTTGACAGATGTTCTGCCATCAGCAGCTTAGATTCCAGGAGCTGAATGAATCAAGCTCCATTTCCGAGTTTTGTTTTGGAGAATAGATTTGTACATGTGATACAAATATAGTATTTGTGATTAAAGCTGAGTACAACAAAAGTAGAAATCTTATTTTTATTCATTTTCATATATATCCTCCCCAGGAAAGAAAAAAAATAAATTCTAATATGCTAAATTTTAGCTTCTTGGGCTTATTCATTCATTTGATAGCATGAGATAAGCAGCTTTTTTTTACCTCTGTGTGTCATGCAATAGCTGTAGGCTGCACACAAGTTTAAGTGGTTTCAACTCTGAGTCCAAAATTCTTATACTAATTTTGCTTTAGGAGGCTTTGTCACATAGGCAATTCCTTTGCTATAAGGTAAGTCTACATTGCACACCACTGTCAGTGGTGTGTGGGGTATGCGTAATTACATGCTACAGTGAAAGCAGGGTGCAACCATACTGAAGTGTGAAGCTACTGGAGTCTTTCACCACAGCCAGATCTTTTCCCTGCAATGGGAAAATATTCCCGCAGCGGGGAGGCATCAGGACACTACACTGCTAAAAATAGCAATGTAGATGGGGGAGGCCCAGCTTGTGCATAGAGAGAGCTGTGTAGGGTACATACCCTAAGTGTTCAGGCATGTCTTTCCTCTATTCACCTAAACAGTGCCTCACTGTCTACATTACTATTTATACCCATGCTAGGAAGGCGTGCAGTTTATGCACTCTGCAAGCTGCCATAAGGAATGTGCAGTGTAGACATACCCATAGTATATGGAGAATAATAGAGGAAAATTTTAATAATCAGACTATTTTCTGAGTATTTCATGAGATGCTTTCATTGTAAGATATAGAGAATTGTGGGGAAAGGAATTTCAGTGTAACCGAAAACTGAAGAAACGGTGTCTTCTTGTAGATTTCATTTTGCTGATAAAAATTTCTCAGAATGTAAGGCAAATTACTCTTATTCAGATAGTAAACACTTACTCTGACTTGGTGAGTAGTTATACAAACAAGTATTCTTCCTAATTCCATAGGACTAGACATTTGACAAGGACTTTCCCTTTCCACTTTCAAATTCTTCTGAAATCAACTTGCCCCAAAACGAGTTTGTTCTTTACACTGCACTTACAACTCTTCTGACTGACTGCAAGCTAGAGCAGATCAAAATTTAATTTCCATTCTGTAGAAAAGTCAACATTTTGAAATGTGTTGTTGTTCTGAATAAGAATGAAAATTGTAAGTTTCCTATCAAATTAATTTTCTGAACATTTTTTTGTTTTAGGTCAGTTGAAACATTTAGATTTAATTTAGACTTTTATATATTTTTATTTTTTATATTTAATTTTATATTACTTCAATGTTTTTAAATTATAATGTATCAAAATAATTGGTACATTGATATTCTAAATCATAATTGGTATCACAATAACTATTCTAACTGGTCATTGGTAACTGGTATTCTGTTGGCTGGGAGGAAGGATATAATCTAAAGAATGTGAATGATAATTAGGAATCATTTAAAAACACTTTACTAGATGCCTAAAAAGGCACAATACCACAACTGAGGAAGGCTGAGGAAGAATGATTAAAAAAACAACCTGGCTTAGAGGGGTTGTTATAAAAAAATAAAAATTAATATGTAACATATGGAAGAAATGGAAAGTTGCTAATGCTGAATATAAATCAGAAGTTGAAAATTGTAGAAAATTGATGAGGGAAGCCAAGGAACATAAGGAGAAATAGATGGTCAGTGGAATTAAGGACAATAAGGGTGGGAGGGAAGAACCCTGACAATGGTACTGGTCCATTAAAAGTGGAAATGGTAGAATTATCAATAATAATGCAGAAAAGGCAGAAATATTCAATAAATATTTCTGTTCTATATGGGGAGGGGGAAGGAACACAAATAAAGAAGTCTCATTATTTGGTGAAGACAACACACTTTCCATTCCACTTGCATCTCTGGAGGATGTTAGAGAGAAGCTTGGTTGATAATGGTAATAGTGTTGATGTAATATACTTAGATTTCTGTAAGGCATTTGACTTGGTACCTCACATTTTCAAAAAACTGGAACCATATAAAATTAACATGGCATACATTAAATGAACTAAAAATTGGCTAACACATAGGTCTCAAAATGTAACTGTAACCGGGGAATTGTCATCAAGTGGGCGTGTTTCTAGTGGGGTCCGGCAAGGATCGGTTGTTGGCCCTATGCTATTTAACATCTTTGTTAATGACCTGGAAGAAAACCTAAAATCATCACCGATAAAGTCGGCAGACAGCAGAAAAATGGAATAATTATTCTTTTGTTACTGATATCACTGGGAGCTTCATCTAAGATTCAAAGGGAGTATTTGGCCCTGTATAATAGTCCCTAGTATTTCCTAAGAATTGGTAATGTTCCTGTATTCTTTACTCTGGCAAAACTCACATTGACTTCTCTAAATAAGGAAGACTATAAATGGGAAGATTTCATGTGTATGAAGAAATAGTTTTAAACATTATGATGTGTTGTTTGATAAACATTTCTGAAGCTTATATTATGGCGTGCAAGGCAATAGGAGTTTTGGTTGAATAAGAATTTCAGGGATCTTTTGCTCTTAATGCTTCACAAAGCTCTCATTGTCAGAAATGGGAATTGTGTGTGTTAGACCAAGTGCAGTATATGGCCTACTGAGCTTAAAGAAACCATTAACCTTTCCCAGTGTTCTGCAAAGTATCAAAATATACGGACCAGCAATACCTGACTAAGAATGTGGCATCAAGACATGCTGATAAAAAAAAAAAAAAGTGTCTTTTGCTGATTAAAAAATAATAATTCTAATGTAAAAGGGCATACTATTTTGTTTGTAGGTTGCACTTTAATGTGAGCTTCAAAAGTGTTTATGAAACAACGTATCACACAGTTAAAAACCAATTCTTCATGCATATGAAAATCTGCCTTATTTATAGTCTTTGAAGTGAACCCTAAGGGAATATTCTCATATGCACCCCTAATGTCGATTATTTTATCAGCCACAGGAGCAAAAAGTGCTTTATCACAAAGACATTAATTAATACAAAAACAAAAAGCCCTTCACTTTTATGTCTGATGTTGAAAGAAACTCAGTTACAAAATAATTAATGGAAAATGTAGCTTCTGTGATTCACATTGTGGGTATACACTCCCTGATGTTTTGTAAAGAAGTGGTCTATTAGGATTACAAAGAAAATGTGTATTTTGTTTTTTCTTCTACTAAGTATTGTATGCATATTATTATCCTTTTCCATACAATCCACAGCTGCACAACAACATTTGAGGAAATACATGGAGACTATGGTTTAACAATGATAATAGTGATTCAAATACTGCTAGCATGAAGCAAGTAATGTTTCTTTCTTTTTTTTTTAATGCTGTTTTAACACTGTGCACATTGTTCAAGGTTCTCTCAGACAATATAGTATATAAATACAAAATTTGAATATGAGTAATTCTTTACCTTAAAAAGGATTTCCAATCAGGGGAAATATAAAAGCTTCTGAGAGGTAAATGCAGTATGTACTTTTACTTATTACAGCCAAGATTTTCAAAAATGGGTACCTAAAGTTGGGCTCCTAAAACTCATAATTAGGCAAACTTCAATACATGATTTTCAAAGATTCTGAGCACAGAGGAGTTCTGACTGAAATCAGTGTCAGCTGAAAGGTGTTCAACACTTTGGACAAATCAGAAAACAAACCAAATTCAAAATTTATATGAACATAATTGAGCTAATTCAGATCCTAGCAATACTTTAAGGTAGTATTGTGTTATTCCAGTTGGACAGGCTCAGAGGAAAGGGGAGACAGATATACCCACAGTCTTTCGCATTTCGGCCCCAAGGGAACTTGAAGGACTCTGTGACAGTTTACGCCCCTCGTCACAGGGCAGCATGGCCTAATGACCAGAGTCCAGGGAATTAGCCCTTGGTTGCAGGGCCAAACGGCCTAGTGGCCAGAGACCATATAACCACCCCTGGTTGCAGGGCAGCAGGACCTTACTGCTGGCTCAGCAGGGGGTCCTACCAAAACATGCTGAGGCTTGCCAGGGGCAAGGTACCAGTCTGTCACCCCCCGGGTCAGTTCCTACCGGTCTGGGAGTCGGGGTCATCCACAAATCCCAGGGTCCTCCGCAGGTCTCCGGGGCCATCGCCTCCTCTGGTTCCTCCCCCGGTAGGGGTTCGTGCCAGTCAGAAGAAGCCTCCACTCCGAGCGGCTCTGAGAGCGTCGGCTGGTCCTCTGCAGGAGCTGCCCGGTTAGGTCCTTCTCCTTTGGCCGCCAGCCCAGACTGAGCTGAGTTCCCTCCTTTTATACTCACGGAGCATTTGGAGCATGCCCAGTATGGGCGGGGCGGGACTTCCACTGACAGAGCTGCCTGTCTGTCATTTCCGGGGCTAGTGCGGGGCGGAGCTGCCCTGTCACAGACTCACAAAGATCATGTCCAGTCCTAACTATTGAAACAGTTCAAGGCACTCCACTTTGAATGTTGGGAACCAAACTCACCGGGTTTTAAGAATCATGGTGGTGGTAGCAGCTTCTTTTTCATATCATCATGTTGTTATTAAATATATATATACACCCCGTGTCAGCACCTAGAGACCAAACAGGTTGAAATTGATTGTGCTAGGTATTCAACACACATATAGGTTGTTGCAGTCCCACTCCCAAAGAGCTTATAGTCCAAAACCTTATATCATTGTTGTCCATATTTACACTTCTGTTTTGCCTTGGGTTGTGCAGTCAGCCTTGCTGGGATTGCCAGAACAGCAAAACATTTTAAAAACTGTTCCATTCTAGAAATCAGCCTGAGATAGGAAACAAGTGACCATGTGACCCAATGATATGGGCTAGAGGGAGCCAGCCCCACATACTACCACTTTACTCTTTAGTGAGTGAAAGGAGGATCCTGTTGCACTTCCCAATAGTAATGAGTAGCTTCCTCTTCTTGACTCTCTTGTTCTCTATATCTCGGTATTTAGAAGAGGAAGAAGAGGCACGCCCTGACTCCCAGATCATCTTTTTATATTTTTGTTTTAAACACACAGACCTTAGACTAGAGCTGCCTGTTACCCCATTGCCTCCTGATCAGGGAATTTACTCCCCTGGGCAGCACAGCTCCAACTAGAGGGAGGAACAATCCATAGAATTGGGCATTGGAGTGCAACAGAATGGAAACTCCTTTGCCTGACTTCGCCGTCTTCAGCAACTCTGGCTCTTGCCATTGCAAAGCTGATTTGTTTTGGTATCAGGTGTAGGCTGACCTTTCTCCCTGAGTGTGGTGGGATAGCCTGCTTTCCTTAAGGTGATTGGAAAGCCACTGATATATTCTCTCTCTCTCCCCCCTTCTCCCTCACCCCCCAAAATTTTAATTTAAAATTCAAATTTGAAATAGAGAGCACTCACTACTAATCTACTCATATTCAAGCTGGATAAACCCTGCTCTCCAAACCAGCATGCCTTTTGCTGATTTACAAATACGCTTGCAAGGCTGGTGAAGTTAATTAAAGTTAATGGAGAATTTTAAAGTGAAAAGGAAAAAAATAGGGCAGTAAGAAAAATTAATTAAAAAATGATCTATCAGCTGAAAGCAGCAGAAGGGGCTGTGTTCTCACAGGGGATACAAATAACTGCCATTTTATAATATAACTTCTTCCAGACAGTACAGAACAACAGGCTCATCAGCTGTGCCTGTGTAATATCTGCAGACTGATTGAGTTTATGTTACCAACTAGGGATTTCCACATTCATTACCCTCAAAATACCTACTGAGGCTCAAAGCACTGTATGCCTTTTTTTCTCTCCTCATCTTCTGCAATCTATCAGAGAGGAAGGATGGATACAGCACTGGGAGTCAGGAGATCTCAACCCTTTTCCTGCCTCTGTTATATACTTCGTCTGTGATCTTGAGCAAATCACCAGTACTCTCTGTGCCTTATTTACCCATCTGTATAATGGAGATATCTCTCACACAGAGATCTGAATAATAATTCATTCGTATGTTTAAAGTGCTTTGTAATCCCCAGAAGTAAGGTACTACAGACATTTAAAGTCTTATAATCATGTTATTGTAGTTTGTGCAGTTACAGAAAAGTAAATGAAAAGAATCATTCTGTACCTAATGTAAACATAGAATGCAACTGCAAAACACTGATGATAAATTTGCAGAATTTTGTTTCTTAACTTTTTTTCAATTTATAACTATATATTAAGTAGCTGGTGACTTTTATACAAAAATTTAAATAAGATACTATAACTGAAATTCCTCTGGTTGAAGTATAGGACTGGGAATAGTAAATCTGTGATTTATCACCTGCTATACCATCAATTTCCTCTAAGCCTTGGACAAATCACTTAACTTCATTGTGCCTCCGTTCAACCATCTGTAAAAGGGACGTAATACTAATCTTGCATAAGTGATATGAGGCCCAATTCATTAATATGCTTTGAGAGCATGTTCAATGTACTATTATACTAATACCACAGGTTAACACAATCCTATCATGGAACTTTACCCTGTAATTAACTAACTTTGGATGGGACCTACAGCTAGTAAGCATCTCTGAAAATAAAGCTACATCTATTTAACAGCCTAATATGGATTTACATAATGGGGATTTAGAAACCTTACTTTAGGCACCTAGTTTTCAAAAAATTGGGCCCATTTTTAAAATATATATATATTCTTTATTTCATTGAAGTGAACAATGAAATCTAAGAAGCTGTGATGCTGAGAATCCCACTAGTTAACTTCTGCTGAATATTGAATACTGCTTAAACTCCATTTCAGCTCAAAGCTTACAGATTTTTTAAAAGATTTAATCAGAGGGTCTTCTCACCCATACTGAAGATTTATTCTCCCTGGGCCAAACTCATCTATAGTGTTAATCAGGGCTGAACTTGGCTCCCTATCTCCACCATGTCGAGAAAGAGGAACCATTCAACCACTTTTTCTTTCACCAGGAAGATAAATATTTTTTCTCCTAGAACTCTCAGCCTGTTTGCCCCTTGAGTTTCTCCTCTTCTCTCTTTCCACCCTACCTTCCTGAATGGAAAGTAGCTCTTTGTGGAGATTCATGGACAGATATGGCTTGAGATCACACAGCAAATCAGTGGGTCAGGCATCATTATAAGCCAGAAACTTTCCAATTCCAATCTTTTGCTGCTAGCTCATCATCACTTTGCTTCAAAAATATTTAAGATGGATTCTATTCATAATTAACATTTCTAATAGTTTAAGCATAGAAATTCATTCTCTGGCTTTTTAACTTTTTTTTTTTTTGGTAGATTTCACTATGTCTTCTACAGCCATTTTGTGAACAAAAGGTGCTCCCACAGTCAAAGTGAATTAGTTAACATAAGTAGATGACTAATTATGGGAAGTTTTTGCAGTATTTCCCTGCTCTAATGAAACAAAAAATCTTCAATACTGACCTGATTATTTTAAGAAGGTTCAGAGAAATTATTGCTATACAAAGAAAAATGAAATTCTGTAATTCAGAGAACAGAATCTCACATTCACAACACTGAACAGAAAAATCACATAAATAAATCACATTGAATATCTACGAAAAATAATGCCAGCCAAATGCTTGATGCATACTAGGAAAAGCATGGATGATTTCAGGTCACTTATTTTTCAATTTCTATTTGCAGTGTCAACATGCATCAATCACGTGTCTCTGGGCACATGGATATAATTTACTGAAAATAAATATACAACATCTAGTTGATAAACACATAAATATGAAGAGATTCAACTCTGTGTTTTACATTTCAGCACAAATATACCCTATAGTTTGCCTTTTCAGGCAAAATCACAGATGGGCTATGTACCATGATCTGAGGATAAACAAAATTGAACAAACAGGGGAGTAAATACTAGAGGTGAAAGTCCTATGTGGAAAGCATACTGGAATGGAATCACGCAAATGCTATCCGTTCTTCTTTGCCAGTGTCCTCAGTCAGTGAAAAAACCTCATGGTCAAGATTATCAAAGGCTGAAAGAATGACTATAGATATTCTGTACTTTGTCCATCACTAGGAAAGGATCTTTGTTTTCCCTTTTGATTCTAATGATTTTTATATGTAGTTGGTTTTGTTCTTGAACTAGGAACAGTCTTCCTTTAAATTCAAAAGTTGATTTTTTTCTGAGCAATTTGTATATCAGATAGACAGATTTTCCCACCTAACAGCAACCTTTCAGCAACGTGAAAAATCTCAACTGAGAACACTTGACGTGGAGTAGTAATATCCAGTTCTCTCTAACGGGAAAGATGGACTCTGAAGCCTTAGAATTAGGGCTCAGCTCAGGTACAAAAGTTATGGATAGTGATCTAGAGAGTTGTCAGCCACATTAACTTTAGCCAGTAATGTTTTGAATACTCTGAGGGACTTTGGCAAGATCTAAGGAACAAGCTTTCTGCCAACAGGGCTGACACAAAAAGTTATTGGAACTACTAGAGAACATATCTCCCAGGGCATTCCTTTCATAACAAGAAACTCTTTTCCTTAGTATAATTAAATGTTAGTATTGAAAGCAAACAAAATGTAATGGATTTCTGTATGCATGTGTGGTGATACCTTACGAACAAGTCTCATTTACCATGTCCTCAACCACCACTCATCACATCCACATTCTCAGCATCCAAGAGCCACTAAGAATTAATCATTTTCAAGTCCTAGTACTGTATTTATTTTAGTTAGTAAAGTTGCAGTATTTTGATCAGAGTGGCAAAGTGTTGCAGAGCAAATTAAATTACCTCTATGTCTGTTACTGTTTTCTCTAACCAAACTCATGCTGGAGCATCATTGTTTTCAATTTCCATTTGCTCACCTTTATCCTTCTACTTTCCAGCTTCTTCTACCCAGCATCTATCATCCCACTCTTCAAAGCTTGTCCTTGCTATTTTGAAACTGGAAAGAGAAGTCTCTGTTCTGCGGTATGAAGCACATGTTTCTTCTTTCAGATGTTGCTTGGATTTCTTCCTCAACATATCTAACCCCTGCCACCCTGAAAAGTTAGATACCGAGTTCAAAAAAGAAAGTTGGATCATCCACACAGCTGTGCAGTGCACTACCTCAAGGTTGGCCCAGCTTTCTCTTCTACTCTCCTTATTACTTATTTATCCTTTGCCATTTTTCCAATATCTTCTCCTCAACACACACAATTTTCTAGGTAATCTGGTCTCTTTGCTACCTCCTGATTCCTACTTTTGTGTGTGTGCAAGCAGACAATCCTGTCTGTGACTGGTGAGACACTGTTTCAGTCATGATCACTTTTGTCTGTCTTTCTTTGTTTTATCTGGTTTACACTTTTTTCCTGTTGATCTGAACATGAAATATAATCTCCACACTAAAAATCAGAGTCATTTCTCTAAACCACACAAAGTAATGTGTCTAGTTTACATTTTTCACAGTTTGTGATAAATAAAAACAACATTAGTCATCACTGCAGACCAATGACATGAAAAAGTTTAACCGCTATTGGTTAGAAACAGATATTAACATTTGTACAGAAAAATAAAAAACTATGTTTATATAGAATTGCATGTTTCAACCAAAATTAGTTTTGAGATCCAAATGATAAGTCCCGAAGAAGGACTTTATTATAGAGAGGTTGATATGTTTAATGTGACCATAATAGAATGGGACAGACAGATTATCAATGAGAAATTAATTTTTTCAGATACCTATAGCAGCACTTACTTCATCTGCCACTAAGAATTAATCATTTTCAAGTCCTAGTACTGTATTTATTTTAGTTAGTAAAGTTGCAGTATTTTGATCAGAGTGGCAAAGTGTTGCAGAGCAAATTAAATTACCTCTATGTCTGTTACTGTTAGGTAGTTATTCCTGTGGTAATGTTATTTAATAAAATAATTTTACAAAAATGAATATTAGGACTTAGTTGAAAAAATATTATGTTTATACAAATGGAAAGATCATCAGAAATATTAATCAGTTAATTTGATTTAAGTGTGTGCTTGTAAAGGAAGACTAAAATAGTGTGACTTATTTTTTTGCAGTTATAGGCTTGATATAGTGATAGTGCTCTGATTCCAGTTGAGGTGCCCTTAGAGTTTCAGGTTCATGAGAACCTAAAACTCCAATATGGAATTCACAAGGGGGACTTAGTTACCTAATTGCCAGTTTTAGGCAACTGAGCAAAATGTAGATTCTCAAGACCCCTACTCAGATACCATGTAATCCTGTAGGTGTCTACATTTCCATGGGTAAATTTTCTTTCCTGTTACTGGACGCACAAACAGCGGCATTTGCTCTGACACCACCGATCAGCATGATGCCTAACTCACTTCTAAACCCCAACGGGATTCACAAACTAAGTGTTCCCCCACTTCTCTCTCTTGCAGGGCCAATCCAGGATACATTCACAGACACTGCTTAGGGCATGCCTACTGGATCATGCGCACGCAAAACAAGGAGGAGGTGATGATGTTAGTGGTTTCCTCCACACCCAATAGCACAGTGATGAGATCACTGGGATGTAGGAATCCTGGTTTCAAAGCTCCACTTTGCCTGAGAGAAATAGGAACTTGATACCAGTTTATAGAATCTGTCTCTGGTCCAAAAGAAAAGTGAGAGAGATGCCCCATAGTCCAGTAGTTAGGCCACTCACCTCGGAAATAGCAGGCCTGAATTCAAGTCCCTGCTTCTCTCAAGCAGAGTTGGGATTTGAACCCAGGTCTCCTATATTGTGGGTGAGTGATCTAATAAGAGGAGGCAGGAGTAATCACTGTCTATTTGCTTTTTCTTGAAAAAGGGTTGACCTGGCTTACACGCCTAACTCCAGGGCTCCTGGCTGTGATCCTGAGTGGAGGGAGGTGTCTCCCTCCAACCGCTAGTTAGCACCTAACTCCCTCTTAGGGTCAGGGCTTAAGCCATAGTCCTCTCCTCAACATTTCCTAATGGCTAACCTAGGCAAATCCCCACTCAGCATGTTGGCTTCTATGAACACCTTTTTAGGCCCCTAATTCTCACCATGTATTGTATAGGGAAACCTAGGTTGTGTGGGGAAGAGGGAGATCCATGGCTGCCATCATTCAAATCTTCTGATGTTCTTAAGAAGTCTTTCAGATTTGCAAACAGCTTTAAAGAGGTTTGGTCTCTAAGAGGTTTTTGTATCATAAGTTCACAGTAGACAAGTTTCATCTAAGTTCCAGTTTCAGTACAAATTGTCCTCAGGGAGCAACATGTGATTTGCTCATTTTAAAAAAAATGGATACAAAAATATATGAATGAATTAAAAGAACATGATGGGCATGCAGGTCATACCAGTCACCTTACTGATTTAAATGTGTACCTATTTGATATACACTGTACAGACACAAGACTTTCCACTTACTGATATCCAGGCTGGGTGGGGGGGAGGCATCCAATGTGAAAGGTGCCTGCTGGTGGAATCTCTCAGGCAGCAGGCGGGAGAGCTACAGGAGGAGGTGGCTAGGTTGAGGAGCATCCGAATCCACGAGCAATTCCTGGACAGTGTCCATGTGGAGACAGCTGAGGTACCTGTCCCAGTACACAGGACTGCTGACACACCACTGGTGGAGGAGGAGATGGCTCAGGGTGGACACTGGCAGCTGGTTACTTCTGGCAGCAGGCAGTGCTCCACCCCTGCTCCGAACCCTCCCGCCATGGTAATAGGTAACCGTTATGCTTTTCTTGATATAGGAGAGAAGGAATCACCCCCTACAGTAAAGGAGGAGAAGCCTCATACCCCTAAGGCTGGGAGGTCTGCTGCCACCACTGCGAATAGGAAACGTAGGGTAGTGGTGGTCGGAGACTCTCTGCTGAAGGGGGCGGAGGCGCCCATCTGTCGCCCTGACATTTCATCTTGGGAGGTATGCTGCCTGCCGGGGGCCCATAGCCGAAATGTTACGGAGGCATTGTCGAGGATTATCCAGCCCTCTGACTACTATCCCATGCTACTCATCCATAAGGGCACAAATGATACTGCGAGGTGTGACACTGAGCAGATCAAGAGTGACTACAGGGCTCTGGGAGTACGGGTGAAGGAGTTTGGAGCACAGGTGGTATTCTCTTCGATTCTTCCTGTCAAAGGTAGGGGCCCGGGAAGAGTCAGATGCATCATGGAGGTGAATGCCTGGCTGCGAAGATGGTATCGCCAGGAGGGCTTTGGCTTCCTCAACCATGGGATGCTATTCGAGGAAGGACTGCTAGGCAGAGATGGCGTTCACCTTTCGAGGAGGGGAAAGACCCTATTTGGACACAGACTGACTAACCTAGTGAGGAGGGCTTTAAACTAGGTTTGACGGGGACAGGTGAGCAAAGCCCACAGGTAAGTGGGGAACATGGAGACCTGGGAGATGGGTTGGAAACAAGAGGGAGCATGGGCTATAATGGTGGAGAGAAAGGAGGGTCAGGGAAAAACTGGGAGGGAAGATCAAACCAGTATCTTAGATGCCTATATACACATGCGAGAAGTATGGGTAATAAGCAGGAAGAACTGGAAATGCTAATAAATAATACAACTATGACATTGTTGATAATACAACTATGACATTGTTGGCATCCCTGAAACTTGGTGGGATAATACACGTGATTGGAATGTTGGTGTGGATGGGTACAGCTTGCTCAGGAACGATAGACAGGGGGGAAAGGGGGAAGGTGTTGCCTTATATATTAAAAATGTACACACTTGGACTGAGGTGGAGATGGACATAGGCGACAGAAGTGTTGAGAGTCTCTGGGTTAGGCTAAAAGGGGTAAAAAACAAGGGTGATGTCATGCTAGGAGTCTACTACAGGCCACCTAACCAGGTGGAAGAGATGGATGAAGCTTTTTTTAAACAACTAACAAAATCATCCAAAGCCCAAGATTTGGTGGTGATGGGGGACTTCAACTATCCAGATATAAGTTGGGAAAATAACACAGCAGGGCACAGACTATCCACTATGTTCTTGGACTGCATTGCAGACAACTTTTTATTTCAGAAGGTTGAAAAAGCTACTAGGGGGGAAGCTGTTCTAGACTTGATTTTAACAAATAGGGAGCAACTCGTTGAGAATTTGAAAGTAGAAGGCAGCTTGGGTTAAAGTGATCATAAAATCATAGAGTTTGCAATTCTAAATAAGGGTAGAAGGGAGTACAGCAAAATAGAGACAATGGATTTCAGGAAGGCGGATTTTGGTAAGCTCAGAGAGCTGATAGGCAAGATCCCATGGGAATCAAGACTGAGGGGAAAAATAACTGAGGAGAGTTTGCAGTTTTTTAAAGGGACACTATTAAAGGCCCAAAAGCAAGCTATTCCACTGGTTAGAAAAGATAGAAAACGTGGCAAAAGACCACCTTGGCTTAACCATGAGATCTTGCATGATCTAAAAAATAAAAAGGAGTCATATAAAAAATGGAAACTAGGACAGATTACAGAGGATGAATATAGGCAAACAACACAGGAATGCAGGGGCAAGGTTAGAAAGGCAAAGGCACAAAATGAGCTCAAATTAGCTACAGGAATAAAGGGAAACAAGAAGACTTTTTATCAATACCTTAGAAGCAAGAGGAAGACCAAGGACAGGGTAGGCCCACTGCTCAGTGAGGAGGGAGAAACAGTAACAGGAAACTTGGAAATGGCAGAGATGCTTAATGACTTCTTTGTTTCGGTCTTCACCGAGAAGTCTGAAGGAATGCCTAACATAGTGAATGCTAATGGGACGGGGGTAGGTTTAGAAGATAAAATAAAAAAAGAACAAGTTAAAAATCACTTAGAAAAGTTAGATGCCTTCAAGTCACCAGGGCCTGATGAAATGCATCCTAGAATACTCAAGGAGCTAATAGAGAAGGTATCTGAGCCTCTAGCTATTATCTTTGGAAAATCATGGGAGATGGGAGAGATTCCAGAAGACTGGAAAAGGGCAAATATAGTGCCCATCTATAAAAAGGGAAATAAAAACAACCCAGGAAACTACAGACCAGTTAGTTTAACTTCTGTGCCAGGGAAGATAATGGAGCAAGTAATTAAGGAAATCATCTGCAAACACTTGGAAGGTGGTAAGGTGACAGAGAATAGCCAATGTGGATTTGTAAAGAACAAGTTGTGTCAAACCAATCTGATAGCTTCCTTTGATAGAATAAAAAGTCTTGTGGATAAGGGAGAAACGGTGGATGTGGTATACCTAGACTTTAGTAAGGTATTTGATAAGGTCTTGCATGATATTTTTATAGATAAACTAGGCAAATACAATTTAGATGGGGCTACTATAAGGTGGGTGCATAATTGGCTGGATAACCATACTCGGAGAGTAGTTATTAATGGTTCCCAATCCTGCTGGAAAGGTATAACAAGTGGGGTTCCGCAGGGGTCTGTTTTGGGGCCTGCTCTGTTCAATATCTTCATCAATTACTTAAATATTGGCATAGAAAGTACGCTTATTAAGTTTGCAGATGATACCAAAGTGGGAGGGTTTGCAACTGCTTTGGATGACAGGGTCATAATTCAAAATGATCTGGACAAATTGGAGAAATGGTCTGAGGTAAACAAGATGAAGTTTAACAAAGACAAATGCAAAGTGTTCCACTTAGGAAGGAAAAATCAGTTTCACACATACAGAATGGGAATAGACTGTCTAGGAAGGAGTACGTCAGAAAGGGATCTAGGGGTTATAGTGGACCACAAGCTAAATATTAGTCAACAGTGTGATGGTGTTGCAAAAAAAGTAAACATGATTCTGGGATGTATTAACTGGTGTGTTGTGAGCAAGACACGAGAAGTCATTCTTCCACTCTATTCTGCACTGGTTAGGCCTCAACTGGAGTATTGTGTCCAGTTCTGGGCACCGCATTTCAAAAAAGATGTGGAGAAATTGGAGAGGGTCCAGAGAAGAGCAACAAGAATGATTAAAGGTCTTGAGAACATGACCTATGAAAGAAGGCTGAAAGAATTGGGTTTGTTTAGTTTGGAAAAGAGAAGACTGAGAGGGACATGATAGCAGTTTTCAGGCATCTAAAAGGGTGTCATAAGGAGGAGGGAGAAAACTTCTTCACCTTAGCCTCTAAGGATAGAACAAAAAGCAATGGGCTTAAACTGCAGCAAGGGAGGTTTAGGTTGGACATTAGGAAAAAGTTCCTAACTGTCAGGGTGGTTAAACACTGGAATAAATTGCCTAGGGAGGTTGTGGAATCTCCATCTTTGGAGATATTTAAGAGTAGGTTAGATAAATGTCTATCAGGGATGGTCTAGAAGACAGTATTTGGTCCTGCCATGAGGGCCGGGGACTGGACTCTATGACCTCTCGAGGTCCCTTCCAGTCCTAGAATCTATGAATCTATATAAACATTAGGATATTCATACAGATCTTCATGCTCATTGAAATAAAGGTGCACAATCAGAAACATCAATTTTGTTAAACTGCTACTTTCCTTTGATTAGCAATAAAGGCATTGTTGGCACATTTTATATGTTTCTTTTTCAGATAAATTACCATTAATTTGAAAGCATAAGAGATTTAAATTGCATGAAAGAGGCTATAGGTCAAAATTATATATGTATTGGCCTATTTCTGTTGTTTCTATTTTACTCAAATTTCTCAAGTATACATATTTAAAACTATTCTGGGCAAAATGAGCAATAAAATAATTAAAGTTAAAAGAGAGTACAGATATAACATAAATTGAATATATTTCAATTTTCTTTTTGAATGCCATAAACTAAAATGAGGATGAGAGATTTTTGTGAGGGGTTGAATAATACTGCATGGTAATTCCAAGGATAAATTTTATCAGGATGACTTAATGTTGTTTCCATAAAGGTGATGTAAAGCTTTCCTTTGCTCTTATGTTATATTATTAAAAGTAACCTATTGTAATTAGTTCTGCCCCATCTTCATTAAAATCAGATGATGTTAAAATCTGAGTCATTTCATTTTCTTAACATAAGCAAACATAGGTTTTATAGCGAATTTCTCATAAAGCTGTGTGCCTAAACATTATAAAGATTATTTAAAGGATGGAATGTTCTAAATAAAACAAGTTATATCATTTCTAAAAATGTCAGTTAATAGCATCCACATAATCAAATTAATCTATCTAATGTATTCCCAGGGATCTTATGAATTGGGTTTAGCACTTCTGGAACTATAATGCAAAAATGTGAAAGTGTCAACTAATTGAGTCAAGTCAAGTTTTAACATGAATTTTCAACACTTGCTTATGTGTAGCATGCATAAACAAGAAAATTGCAAATTTACATACAGAAGAAAATATCTGTGATAAAAAGCTGAGTTATGTGTTGGCAAGCTATTAAAAACTGTCCAGATGCTTTGGAAAAACACATATTTTCATAGAACTCTATTATAATTATTTTAATTGGAAATCTTCAATGTCAATATATCGCTGTGCAGTAAGCACATTCAAAGCCCACTTGAAGTCAATGGAAGTCTTTCCAGTGCCTTCAGTGAGCTTTGGCTCAGCCCTAATAAAAGCAACACAATTTATACCATGTCCTGCTCCAGTCATGTTTTGCAGACTATAGCTGTAGCTTTGGGCAGTTTCCATATTTGTGCCTATGTCAACTGTGTTCAATATCTACCCATACCTACTGTCTAAGCCTGTACAGGTCTGTATTACAGCTGAATAGACCTTGCAAGGTTCAGTTCATGTGAGCTGTACACACTATATTCTGTGGGGTCTTTTTCCTCTTGATACCAATGAGTCCTTTGCTTTCTTCCTCAAAGTACTTTAATCCACTAGTCCTTCCCAGACAGGTAAGGTACGACTTGGCTGATATGGTAGCAATGGAAGCCAATATAAGAACCCAGGTAGATAAATTGTTCAACTAGTACAAAACTTGAATTTGGTAAGATTCTGGATACATTGTTCACATAGTCCTAGTATCTATCTAGTACTAAAAAAAGAATTTAAAAAATCCATAGATAGAAACACTGCAAAGCATGGAATTATTATTCCCACTTTATGGATGAGGAACTAAGGCTTAGAGCAGATTAAGAAACTTTCCCATAGTTACACAAAAAATTTAAGGCTGAGCCAAGAATTGAGCCTCTTCTTAGTTCTAGTCCAGTGTCATGTCCCCCTCACCATCCACACCTACTGAAGTAGGACCCTGGATGGGGAATACAGGTTCAGTTGGCCTGAATTGTGACATCTTCATCTTTGGTAATGTCACAAATCTATACAAAATATTTATTTAGTTTGTCTTTTTGTTTAATGTAATTTTTTTTTAAAGACTCTGAGGCTGTAAAATAGAAGTAATTTCCATAAATATACTCTCAGTTCTCTGGAGAACAAACAAAGCAATAGTTTTGGTCCTTGTTAGATATGATTTTCTCAATGGCTATCTAATTTAATTTATGTGACTATTTCTTTCAGTTCTTCTCTTCATATTGTAATAAAATGAAAAATATATAGTTTTGCTGCAGAACCTCTTTTAAAAGCTTTTATTGTTGTGTTAAATCAATTGGCATTGAGCCAAATTTGTGTAAGTGGATTTTCTCTCAAACTCCTGTTCTCTCTCTTTCTCTGTTACAGCTCACTGATTAACTTCATGATGAGAAAAGTAAACTGCAAGAAGAATGCATTCTTGTCCACAAAATGTCCCAAGGGTTCTTTCAGATTTCACACAATCACTATGCAGAAATAGATCAAGGAACATGCAGTTGATACTAATAAATAAATCTTTTCTAATTCAAGGTCATAATATGCTTACTTCAAAGATGCTCTGGGACAGCAAATGTCCCTGCTACAGCCTACAAGATCTCTCACATAAAAGAAGCTCTTAGAAGACTGGATGTTTCAGAGGATTGGTAGGGAAACAGTTATGGAATATTTTAGCTCTGAAAGTGACACAAATGCAGTCCATGTTGGCTAAACCTCCATCTTTATCACCATCCTCTTTTCTCTGTACATCCTCTCCCACTATAGGTGGGAATACTCACACAGTTTCAGCTACCAACTATATATAGATGACTCACAAGTCTGCCTCTTGACTCTCACATCACAGACTGGTTCTGACATCCTCTGTAGGTCTCACTATCAACTTAAACTTATGTTCAAAACGTAAGTTGTGGGTTATATTTTCTGGACTAGCTGATGATCACTTGACATGAATCTGGAGAGAGCTATGAGACCTTTGTCTCTCACTGAACTTGAGGATTTCCAGGCATTTGTCCAGGTTTTGGTTTAAATCAGAGACGCCTTAAACTTGAGCTAATCTATGGTGGCTGTCACAATGGGAGTCCCAGCAAGGCATACAGGGGCACTTCAGACATGCTTCCTGCACTGGTGGTCTGGAAAGGGAATGGTGTGGGAATTGCTACAGCAGCTCTATGCAATATGAATATTCACCTCATGACTAGATTTTCCTAGCAACACACTGGAAAATTGAGACTTGCATCTTTCTTGCAAAACTCTCTCTGCTGCCCAGTAGTCTGTCATTGCTGACAATACCACCACCATAGCTGTGAATTAGATTCAGCTGCAAGCCTTCAATGTCTCTCACTAGGCATATGCAAGATTGCACCAAATTTTCCACTTCTTTCTCCATAATATTTCTAAATCTGTTCTTTCTTTCTGTCTGGGAAACTAGAACTCTGTCCAGGCCTCCCTCATCTTAAAACTCCTCTTCTCTGACCTCCCAGATACTCACATTGCCCCACACTAGTCTACAGCTAGTCAAAAGTTTTGAAAATTTCGATGAATTTTGAAAATTTTACACAAAAAACTTGTACACCGTTATTACAAGTGTTGTGCACCAGTGTCAAAGAAGAAATATTGAGTGCCAGCTGAAATGACTGATTTTCCCTCTTCACTAGCTTTTTTAAAAAATGAAGATTTGTGTTGATTTAAATATATATCTAATTGTCATACAGTTACAGAGGGTCCTGTGGCACCTTTAAGACTAACAGAAGTATTGGGAGCATAAGCTTTCATGGGTAAGAACCTCACTTATTCACATGCAAGACATACAGTTGTCATACAGTTCGCTCTACTGACTCACTCATCACTTAAGCACCTTAACTTAACCCCCATTATCTCCATCACCTCCAAAATGGGCTGTGTTACATGTTTCTTGCTAATTTCCTACTAACATTTTACACAATTTTCAAAATGACAGTTGATTAGAAAATGTTAATTTGGCAAAAATATATCTTGGGGATATAATTTGGGACAAATTCTTCAGTTCTGCTGCAAAATCTTCTAGATAGTTCACTCTGCTTTTCTCTCCATATCAGAACCCCATGGACTCTTTTGTCCTTCTTTTTATGCAAGAATTGACATTTCTATTTTGCTGATATAAAACACTGAAATATTTTAAGGATTTGAGATTATGTTTCTCAAAAATTAAAATACCAGTCTTTTTCCTATAAAAGAAGAAGAATCCGGGGATGAAAGAAAAGGAGCTTTAATTTAGACATAGTTATTCTAAAGAACAAAAACAATATACGAAACAATTGAAAATGTCCCACGAATTATGAATCACCAATATCATACACTGCCATAGCTAGCATAGAGAGATCTGGTTTAATCCCTAGGGTTTTTGTTTCTTTGAATGAATTTGGTCATCTAGAAGACACAAACATTGGCAATGTGAGCTGTGACTTTGTTTTAGAAAACATAAGTAATGGATCCAACATGGTAATTAATCACATGTGTAACTTTAAGAACATGAGTAATTCAACTGAAGTAAATAGGAATACTTTAATGTGTTCAAAGTTACACACATTTCAGTAGCTGGCAGGGGCGTACACCAGGAGAGGCAAGCAGGGGCACAGAGCTTTTGTGGGTCTGGGGCCATGGCGGGGAGAGTGAGCTCCTCTGGCCATGGGAGGGGCAGAGAATGTTCACCCTCCAAAAGTGGTCAAAATTACATTCCTGCACATGGCCCTGGTAGCTGGCTTAATCAGGGCTTTAATCATAAATTCTAACATTTTTCAGAGCCCAAAACTGATCTTGGGATATTCATCTGTGTACATCATAATTCTAATTCATGAGATTTTTCAAAATATATTAATTCAGAAAAATGACCCAAATCTGCTCTCAATGTAGTCAATGAAAATTTTGTCATTTATTCTGATAGGAGCAGTCCCCTAATTTTGATACAGAATTTCCAGAAAATAATCTATACAGAGCTGATTTGAAATCCATTGAAGTCAATAGGCCCTACATTAACTTTATGTCACCACTGAATGCCAATTACCAGCATATTATACAGTAAATATTTTGCTATGAAATACAATTAATCCAAGTGAATGTTGAGTGACCTAGTATTTTAACATAAAACAACAAAAATACTTTTAATCTTTCATAGAAAATTTTAGCAAAATGTAATTAGAAGGATGAGATGTACTTTGTGGTGGTAAGGATTGTGTTATTTATTTATAGAGCAATTTTCAGTGTAATTCGTCTAATCAGTTCCATCACAGTATCGAAATAGCTTAAGTTACAAATATCAGAGGGGTAGCCGTGTTAGTCTGAATCTGTAAAAAGCAACAGAGGGTCCTGTGGCACCTTTAAGACTAACAGAAGTATTGGGAGCATAAGCTTGCATCTGAAGAAGTGAGGTTCTTACCCACGAAAGCTTATGCTCCCAATACTTCTGTTAGTCTTAAAGGTGCCACAGGACCCTCTGTTAAGTTACAAATGTCATTAATACTATATTCCATAATAAAGAGACTTAATTAAAATGATTAAAAGCATAACTATTGAGCAGATTGATAGCAGTGAAGGAGAAATAGAAATAATATGATATAGATAAGTACCGTATATACTTCTGTGTAGCAAAGAACCCCGGGATAATTTATATTTTTAGCTGATTAAACTCTATTCAGGGATCTAAATATTTATGATTGCTCCAGGAATGAAACTGCCATTAATAACACACAAATTCATATAGAATTACTGAAGGGTGTTCTTTAATGCAATATGCTTATTAAGCTATCTCAGAAATTCACATAATGAAGCTTGCCAAACGAAGATCTTTTTTTTCTGAATTTTACAACCTCTGATTGCTAGATAGAAGTAGCCATGTTTGTGCACAGAGAGAAAGAATACATCTACAGTAAGTGATGTATACACTTTATTATTTCTTACTTTCTTCTGTTTTTTTTCCCCTTTTCTACGCACATTTATTAGTTTTACTTAACTGTTCTCATAATTTTGATAATTTTAAGGGACTGTAATATTTTGAAGTTTATTTTTAAATTTTTATTTTTAAATTTCTGCTACTGGAATATATGAAATTCCAGGAAAACTAAAAAAGCCCCTATTACTCATCATTCCTCCTCCTCCTTTTTGTTTTTATTATACACATAATGTGATGTGTGATGTTATGAGACTATTCTCATCTCATACCACCCTTCAGACATTATAGTCTTGTTTTATAAACTCACTGAAATACTTTTTTTTTTTTTAAATGCTTATTTCACAGCCTGGTCCATATAGCATTGGAGGCTTTTTTCCTTTGTGTTAATGATGGATAAATGATTAGGATACTGAATATTGCTGCTGTTGATTTTCAAAAGAAATCATCATAGATTAAGGGCCCAGTCCTGTTATTTAACTACAGGCAAAGCTCCCAGTATATTGAATGAGAATGTTGCCTCTTTAGAGACTGTATAATCAAGCAAATACATCAAGAATCCACTCATTAGTACACTATCGGTGTACACCTCCAATGCTTGAATGGGCTACAAATGATCCTCAGGTGAATTATTGCTATTAGGTTATGGATGCTTAATTTACATTCCATTTCAACAATTTAAAAACATTTTTGAAAAGTTTAAAATACAGTATGGACCTGACTGAAAGCCCACTGAAGCAATGGAAAGACTGCCCTGGAAATGAATTCAATGTGCTTTGGATCAGATCCTAAATCCTACGTTATAGAAGAAGAAGGGAGAAATAATATGGAAAGGATTATAAAATATTTCCTGTATTATTTTGAATATATTAATAGTACATAATTTAAGAACCCTCTTCACCTTTTCTTCTCGAAGATCCCTGGCCTTAGAGGTCCCCTTCTCTGACCTCAAGCCCCACAGCTGCCCTTTCAATAGATTGTGGTCTAACCACCACTTTCATCTCAGTTCTATTGAGAATCTACACAGCTTCTAATTTTGTTTTATTTTTTAAAAGTAGTGAGTGATGAAGAGACTGAAATTTCATACCCCGCTGACCTTTCTCTTGGAGGACACTGTGCACCATATAACTAGGTCACTGATATTCTAAAAATGCACAGGTGGGTTAGGTTTGAGTGATCCCTTCCTTACTCTTGGAAGGGTGTTTTCTTTGGTGGTTGGGGGGCTGCTTGGGAGCAGTAAGGCTATGGAGCTCAAAATATCTATCTAGAATAGCAAAAGAAAGAAGAAAAAAGTATGGCTGTAATAAGATTACAGATTAATCAGGGAAGACTGGTGAATGAGACTAGGACATATCCCATCACTGAATCCTCTTGTCCTTCCCTACCAAGGCAGAATAAGGGTACCTTTGAGGGGGACTTCAATCTTTGAAGATTTAAGGACCTAAACTGTTTCCACTAATATTCATATAAACCATTATAAAAGTATCTGTTGCATATGTAAGACTTTCAAAAGAGGTCATGGATTTTGCTTGGTATCATAAAAAGGACTTATAATCATATCTACATAGCAATTGTTGAAAGTTCCCTGTTTGATGTCACTATGTAGCCACTATATGTCTATTTTCTTCTCATAAAAAGAAAGGCATCTTCATTCTTCTGACAGATGACCCCCCCCAACTGTTCAGATGTTCAATTCTGATAAGCATCTGATTACCTGAATCTTTGAGTACTCTCACCAGGTCTTGCAACCTTAATACTTCACTCAACCCTCCTTCCACCAAACACTCCTGTTCCCTCTGATGCATCTGTGTTGCCTTCTTGAGGGATGTCTAGCAAAATCCTCCACACACCACTGCTGGGCCTACTTCTGCGGCTAGCAGGCACACTCCTCAAATAATTTAGTATGGAGCCTCACTCATTTTCAGGAGCAACCAGTCAGCCCTCACTTCCTTATAGCATTGATATCGTTCATCTATGAGGATTGGTCAGAGGGCTGAATTATCATGATAGTGCAGGACTCAATAACCCCACACGTAGGTCTTACTGAAATCATTATATTGATATTTAATAGTCCCTCTGGAGTAATATCTCAAAGCACCATGGCAGTGTGAAACCTTGGACAGTGTGACTTCCTTCCCTCTCTTTTTCCCCCAGGAGATTAGCTCCTACTGGCGGGAGTGAACAGTTTAGTTTCTCCTGAAGAGGCAAATGAGAACACAGCAATGTTTAGGAATAGGGGAGGCAGGCTGAACACGCATTATCCAAAAAGGAGTCAAAAGACACCCTTTGGGTGTCTGTTGAAGAAGTGATCTACTTGCAAAGTGGATCCACTGTGACAACTATCCTAAGGGGACTTGCTCCTGCAGAGGCAAGGAATGGTCACTGGGATAAGAGGCACCCACAAAGTACTTCCCAAAATTCTCCTCTATCGCTGTTTCTAAGCTAAGTTTTCCTTTCTCTATTTTACTGATAGGACTATCAAAGAAGAGCTCTGTGTAGCTCAAAAGCTTATGTCTCTCACCAGCAGAAATCGGTCCAATAAAAGATATTACATCGCTGACCCTGGACTATTGTCTAGGACTATTGAACAGTCTATTCATTTCACAGAGGTTTAATGGAGTGTATAAAAAGAAATGAACTATTTTTTCACTGGAAAAAGGAAGAGAATTTTTCCTACCAAGGAAAATGAGGAAAAGCTGCATTTCTATTTGTCTTTCCTTAGTTTACAAAGCAAATTACAAGTATTTTAGTATTCATCACCCCTTCTACTTTTAAAAATAATTTGTAACACATAAAACTGATTTCTGTATAGCATGAACATTACATGTTTATTCTGTAGCTTCAAATACTAATATTTTTCTTAAATTTTGAAATGTAGATGATTGTTTCTTTCACACAAAGATATAGGGCTTGCAATGTGAACCATTTTTTTCCTCCAATGCAGGCTGCAATTTTCCAAACTCTTAAAACTAAATCCAAGGTGTTACATTAGGCCATGTATTTCTGGCAATGTGCAAATGATGTATCCCTGCCATTAATTCTTAGTGAAGCATTCTAGAGAGCACAGGTGGCCAATATGTATTAGTGCTTATCATAGCAAGACTGACTCCACCACAGAAAATATATTATATAACTCATTAGAGCTACAAGGCCATATTGTATAAGAATTTGCAAAAAAACAGTAAGCTTCTATATACAAAAAAAAAATAAAGGAAATGTTCATTAGAGACACGCCAGCATGCTGAGGAACAGCCATTATTGCCATTCGCAATGCCAAGTGGCAGTGATGAACTAGATGAGTTGAAACAGACCACAAAATGTTTGTAATAAGCCTAATATATAAGACCCATAACCAAGGTATATGTGTTTTGTGGGATAAGTACAAAATTGTGTTTTGGCACAGGACTATTTACACAAATCTTCCTAAAAACTTGCGCTATTTGAAAAATTAGATGAATTTTTGGTGAAACTTTTCATGACTTTTTTTTGTCAAAAATTTCTAAAATTGAAAATTTTCAACTAGCTCCACTAAAAACATTTCTAATCTCAGCTGAAAACAGTGTCATTGCACTGGTATAAATGAAAGCAGAAATGGGCTCAGAACAGTTTAATATACTATTTTACAGATGTTTAGGCTGAGCAGTATAATATATTGAGATAGGAAGTAGTGAGATAGACAGTTTTGTACAGTGTGTTGAGGACAACATTTGGTCAGACTCTGAGCTGTTACATTGGCATAAATCTTCACTGTGACTTCAGATGAGTTACTCCAAATTTATACTGGTACTGTATTACTGAAATCAGAATCTAGCTCAGTATGTTTTGACCAAGATACAAGTTTGCCTCGTTTTACATATAAGAAAAACGACATCAGCCTATTATAGCTATTGTTCTAGCACATCACCTCTAATATAGAAAGTTAGATTAAGATTTATAAAACTACTAACTGGAGGACCAATAGTCCATCTGTAAAGCTGGTGGATATGTTGTTGCAATGCTCTGGTAGATCGTAGAACTCTGACATCATTGTCACTCCTACCTTTAGTCAGATTACTAAAGGATTATTAAAAAGAAGTTGTGTTAAAATTCCATGTATTTACATGAACAATAGTCTTCAGATTCTTCTAATGAATGAACTAAAATGTGTTTTTATTCATATTGATTCTAAAATTATTCTACCAGTGAGTACTGTGAAAATATTAAAAAATAAAGCAATAGTTCAACAGATCCTAATCATTTTAAAGGTAATGTGCTAATTACACTGAAACAATGTTTTGTTATGTGATCATCCATAGATAATAGAAAATCATCATTTTTTAAAAGACCCACATATCATCACTACTAGTTTTAAGTGAACAATTTCCCACATTTAGACAAATCCATGAGGCAAGACACAGGTAACAATTATCAGGGTGATAGGGATCTTCATTAAAAAGTCCTTATTGTTTTTCTACATATACACCTCTTTCCTATTCTAAACAATGTTGGCACTATAATACAAATAATTATAGTGCCAATAACAGTTGATGTATTTGACTCCAGTTAAAATGCACCATCTTCTATATTCCCTTCCTTCCATGCAGGTGGCATCTTTCTCCGAACTAGAGAAATATTCACTTTCCTTCACTGCTGAGGAGCCCAAGAATAAAATCCTTATCAAATATACCCTCAAGTCAGATCAGACACAAATTTGATGTCCTATTGGCTAAAATATCATTCTGAGAGACAATCAGTGCAAAACCATTGTGAGAGAGGCTAACTAAGGGCTTTTTACAAAGCAACACACTGTCACTTATCTGACTAATTACCCACAAAAGAAAAAAAATCTCTTCCCACTACTTTACATATAAAAAGGTTGAGTGAATCTCAAGAAGCAAGGTCCTTCCAACTCAAATCTGATTCTTTTTAACTCTCCTCCAATGTTTTTTCTATTAAATGTATCACCTCACAATGGTCCTGTAAAATATATGGTCTGCTAGATATCAAACTCCCCTTTTTGTATATCTCCTGATCTCTTCTGAATTGCTGCTTACACTGCACACACACAAGCACTTTCCTGAAATTAACCCAAAAGATGCCAAAATTGTAGTCAGATGAATTACACCACAGCATACTGTGACATAGAGGCCCACTGGCGCCAATTGTCAAAGACTTCACTCTTCTTTACAAGCAAATTCTGTCTCAGACCTGATGAACTCACTAAGCCTAATATATCACTTTCATGGTATATATTCATATAGGGTAGCACATGAGGTCTCTACTGAAAGCTTGCAACTTATTGATAATCATAGTGAGATGTGTATATGGGTAATATTTAAGGAATAATGTTAATGTTTTGAAAATTATGTCCTTATGATCTTGGAGTGAAAGTCAGTCACCAGCGTGAAAGTTGTCACCCTTCCCTAATTAACTGGTGATGTAATTCAAGGCTCAATTGTCCACTGTTGCAAGAACCCAGAAAAGTCAATGGAGAACTATCAAAGACAAACAATGAACATCAAAGCTACTTGGCCGCGGAAGGAATGATAGGACAGAGAGGGGATGGCCCTGTCTGTGCATAATGATAACAGACTGATTCAGTATATCACAGGGTGGAGAAAGACACTCTCCCTTCATTCACTGAGCAGGCAACTTGATCAGTGTGGGGTCCTTCATGAAAGATTGGGTTTTAGCTCCTTAGGGCTAGCAAATGCTGCAAAAATGCTTGGGCTGGCGGTGAGAATCTACTTTATTAGCTAGGAAAGGTAATTCATTATAACTGTAGGGTCTAGTTTGGATGTTATGATTTTGTTTGGTATGTAACCATTTGTTTCCCTCAAACACACTTGTTTCTATTTGTATCTCTATTTTTTTCTAAAATAAATTTCCCCTTTTTTTTTTTTTTTTTTAACTGTAACTGAACTCAAGTGTAATACACTTTTACAAAGTAAAACTGGTAAACTGGAGTATGTTGTTTCTTTGGGAATGGAGGATCTGGGATTTCTATGGATATCCAGTGATCAGGGGCTGGATATCACAGGGATACACTCTAAAGGGACGCAAGGTCTGGGGTGCATCTGTTGTCTATGGGCAGTGCTGATATAAGTCACAGGAGTGGCTGACACTTTGGTTTGTGTTAGGGAGCTAACACCCAGCTGGCACAGGAAATGCTCCCTCATGCTCGAGGCAGGTGGCAATAAGGTGACTCCGCCCTGGATGCCCTGAGAAGCATCACACATTTCCTAAATATTGTCTTTTAGCATTTCCCAGTGCTACAGTTCCTAATACTATCATAGTGGGATCAATCAGTAGTGATATAAACACTGGTGTATTTTGAGCAATCCGGTGACACCATCCTTTACCTAATGATATCCACATTCAAATAAAATTGATAAATACCTACCCAACTAGGAACCAGTAGGATTTTAACAAATGTTGATGCAAGGCCCTCACTACAGCTGTGGTGTTTGCTAGTTACCATCTATAAGAGAATGCATGGAGGAATAAAGTTCTCTGAATGGATTTTACTGCCCTCAGTAAGATTTTTATTTGAATAACAAGACCAGCTTTTGAAAAGCCTGGGGTATTCTGATACATTGGTGAAGGTTGCATGTAAGCTCGATTATGGAATGTTTGGCAGAGGACATCCAGGTGTCTGGACACTTCCCCATCAGGAGGGAAATCAGAGATTTGCCCTTACATCAATTCTCTTTCAATTCTGACTAATTTAAAAATAGCAGCGTATTAAATCAGAGTATTTTTACTGCTGATTTTATATCGATAATATTTTAGATAGAGAGGGTTGCAAATGGAAATGGATTATGGAAAATGTGTTACAGAAATGGCCCATAAAATCTGTGTCACTTATACCAATTATTGAAAAAGCTAGAAAAATCCTGAAGTTTGGCAAGAAAACTTTCTATGGTTACTTGAAGTCATAGATTCCAGCTTCCTGGGAATCTAGAGTGCTTACAAACTTGAACTCCTAGATCACCCAAAACAAAAGTTGTGCGTGATTACCAAAGCAAGAAACAGGTAGACAAATGGATATTGCCCTGACACCCAATCATTGGGATCCTAGTCCCAGCTTCATTACCCTACCATTGGGGAGAAGTTATTACAACTGGTGCAACTTTAACACTGAAGACTACATTTATCATCTACCTTTCTCTTCTGCTTCAATAATTTTGAAACACGCAATATGAAGTGTTTTTTCAAAAATAAACAAAATTTGCAGTAACACTGTAAAACCATACATCAGAACCATGAGATCTGTTTGATTCAGGAAAAAATGTGGACCATAATGCAAGATCTTTGTTTAAATGGGAAAAAGTATAATACACTTTTATGAAAAAGTAGACATATAGGAAACCTCTCTTTGTAAATAAGGGAAGGAAATGCAGACTAATAGAGCTTTGAAGCTACTATCGTTGATGTTTTGCATGTGTGTGTATGAAAATGAATTTTATTTTCCATGTAAATAAGCCTGACTGGAAACTGAAGTAAAACTGTTTAATTTTCATGAAACATGGGAAAATAAGATTTTATGACTGATTTCAGAGCAATAAGAATTTTTTTCTCCTCACAGTTTTACAGCCTATTCTATTCTATTTCTTTCAGGTCCTTTTTTATATTTAGACAACGATCACTGCATCTCAGAAAATATAGACTTCTAAATCAGAATTTCCTGAGGTGCTTGAAAACACACAGCTCAAAAAAAGCAACTAAGGACTCAGCGACAGCTACACAAACTACAAAATATCCCAGTGCTTCCTCTTGAGAGGCAGCATAACATATGGTTAGCATGGGGCTTTTCTCATCAGCCCAGATTGACGTAAAATTATCCAGTTAGGGTCAATCTTCGTGCACAATATTGGAACCAGGTCTCGTATGACTATATATTTATAGGCTGGAAGAAAAATCATTTAGAACTTTGGGAAATGAACAGTTGGCATAGTAGACAGCTTTAGCTGTACTTAAGTCCCATACAGCTTCTAGCTTATTCTCAATAAGGCATGCAGGGAATTAAATATGGAATTCCAATTATTATCAAAGAGAGCTGTCGGCATGATTCTCTATACACCATGCTGAAAAATCTACCCTCTAGTAGCTAATAGCATATATTCAGTGCTGCAGGTGAAATGCTGATTACTGAATTTACATCCAAGCAATTTTGAAAACCTCCTACTGTATATATTTTGCATATCTTGCTTCTCTTCCTCTTTAGATGAAGACCACTGGAAAATCCTCTTGGCTACAACAGGGCAAGTGACACAACATATCAGCATCACACTATGTTTAGTATAATACACTACAGTGCAATACAGTGAACTTCACAATAGTCTGTTCAAACACTGAAAGCCAAATTCTGCCAGTGGATATGTATATGAAACTCCCATTGACCACTATGGAAATGGTATGCGCATACCCAAGGGCAATTCAGCCTTAGATTCTTTCATTTATCTTATTATTTGTGGATTAAAGAGAAGTCAGTGGCACTAATTGGAAAGTTTTACATAAAAGAGTAGAGGGAGAAGAATTGCTGCAACACACTGAGATTGACACATTCTCTTGAATAAGGCCACATCCTCTATGATACATTATCCTCAGACAGGACAATCAATATTTTCAAATAAAAGTAAAGTTCATGACCTCCTGATAGTTGGTTGCCTATTCTCTTGTCAATGTTTTAGGTGTAGTTAATGTGTCTATCAGGTATCTAGACACAATTTGAATTTATGCAGGCAATTAAGAGGCCTGGTTGCAATTTAAAAGGGTTACTATGATATATGGGGGTAGGGAAACAGTTGCTGTTCTCAGTTTGATGTTGTCTTTTCCATAATTTGGTCATTAACTTAAGTTTGACTCCTGTAAGGCTAAACAAAAGAAAACAAAGCCAAGAGATTTTAAACTCAAAATTTGTCCTTGGTTACATGTGTGTGGTGAGGGGGAGTAGGGGGGAAAATGACAGATTGCTGAGACACCCACTGAATTTTTCTCTCTATAGTCTTTCATAGTGTCCATTGCCATATTATTTAACTTTCCCAGGTAAACTAGTCCCACAAGGCAAGATCTCTAGAGAACTTCATGTAGTTTTTGGCCTTTCTTTCTTCCCTGATTATAAAAAAGCTAAATAAAATGAGTTATGGCTTTGGCAGTCCTTCCCATAGAAGGATTTCCCTTTTTATTAGTTTCATTTTTCATGTGTGTCTACAGTGATGTTTTCAATTTCCCAATCAGCAATCTCAATGCTGATTATCTGGAACAAATGCACTAAGTCGTAAGTGATCAGGTATGGTCAGGATTCAGCAAAGTCATTGACTCCTTTTCTTCCTTCCTACTGGTTCCCCCTCCCCCCCATCTCTTGCTTTTAAAACAGGAAAAACTCCGTTTATATACAGGTAGTTAGTAACTAGCCAGATGGTATGAAAAGTAATTGGTTAGCAGACTACTAAGTTACATAACTTATTCTCCACACGGTTGAAGACTCAACTTCATTGGCTTTACTAAGCAGTGCAGGAATCACGTAAAGAAAGTATGATCAAATTAATACCTTTCAGGGACCATTTGCCACCACCACAACTTATTTTATAATTCATCTGCTTTCAATGGTATCTGTAGTGATACTATTTCTGTAAAGTATTAAAGTAATTTCAGTCCACTACTCATATTTAAATGTTAATAGAGTGAAATAGCTCACATCCATATTTTAACGGGTTTAAGTATGTGCATTTCACCTACTTTTGGAAAGAAAGGTTTCTCAAGATGTGAAAAACAAAGTCAACCAAATTCAACTGAAAAATTAAATATGAACAAACTATACATGAACAGCTATTTAAAGTGTTATTTTCTCACCCTATATGTACCCCAGGTTGTTAAATATTTGGGAATGTTAACTCACTTCTAACCCTTAGCAGGCTCCTGCTTCCCCCCCCCCTTCCCCTTCCCCACTGCCTCTTCTTCTTCCACTATCCCCCTCCCCTTACTCCTACATACCCATCCCCCTGCCCTATCCCCCTCATTCTTTCCTCATTGGCTCTTCCCCTGCCCCCTTTGCCTTGCCCACCGCGGGCACTCACCATTGTACAGAAACCAGAATGGTGGCTATGAAGGGTGCCCAGCACACACAGAAGGTGAGGATGCTCAGCCCTAGGACCCACTGGTGTCTAGGACACTGGTGTCCAGCTGCTGAGTCAGCGAGCTGCAGAGGGCAGCTCAAGAAAAGGGGGGGTTCTGTTTTGGAGGGCAATGTTTCCCTATTCCCTCAAGTACATTCATGGGTGTCCCCAGCCCTGCCCCCCCCCCCCCCGCAAGCTGGGAATTGAAGTCAGATCAAATAAACTCATGATAGTAATACTGACCTTTTCCTTAAAGTTATTATTTGATTATTGTTAAACACAATAACCAACACAAGAGACAAAAATGTGTCAAGTGGATTACACCAGGTTCTACAGGAATAACTTAAAATGTCAATGTTTTTCTTCATATTATAGAGTGCAAGAGTAGGTCTGGATATTGTTTGTCTTTGAGCGTATCCATGCTTGTGGCCATCTGAAGTGGTATGCCGAAAGATCTAATTAGGCAATATCTAACCATTTCTTGTAAGAGCAATATCCAATAGTTCTAAATACATTTTAAGCAATACAAACAAAGACACAGTACTTTTCTACATGCTTAGACTGTTACCCCCCTCATTTTATACTCAAATAGTAAACCTATTGATCTCAGAGGAAAGTAGGATTTCTGTACCAAACATGGAGGATCTCTGAAGTTTAACTGGATGTTGTGATTATGAATCAGATCCTACATATTTTCCTGCAATGGATGGATGGAGGATTGGCATTTCTGATTATTTTTTAAGTAATTCCACAAACTCCCTCTCTCTGCTATAGTCTTGATCACCATCGGAAACTGTTGTGTGTGCAGCAGACCGCATAGCCTGCTCTTAACTTTTGGCTGGTGTATTCTGCCTTCAGAAGGTTAATTTTATTCTACTATTATAGACAATTCAAAACATGCCAGGGCTATTGTATACAAACTTTACACACTTGTCTCTAGCCTACCTACCTCACTTTTTTAAGGCTATTTTTTTTTCGTTTTTGTTCTCTTTTGCCTTCTCCAGCTCGTTGCTTGCATATTGCCATTAGTTTTGGTTGTATTCTGTTGAAATTGGACTGAAGGACATCATTGTATGATTTTCTGCCTGTTTGCTAAATATAAATGTTTGTTGCCCAGCAAAGGGTCAATATTCAAACAGTTTACTACTTTACTGGAGTTACCAAACAGTTCTGTTTAAACAAATATTGGATTGGTTTAGATCAAAAATAAAGCAAGTTTATTAAGAAAATAAAATAGGATTTTAAGTAAATTCAAGTATCATGTATTAAAGAAAAATAAAGACAAAATGCTTTTTAGTAGCAAAAACGTAACAAGCTAGACTTGGTTCAAGGTTAAATCCTTACCACATGTTCCCACCAATTAAACTTTGAAATGCATGCTTCACAGAGGTGGATAGGGCAGGGCTAGAATGGATTTTTTCCACCTTTCATAGATTTGTAAGGCCAGAAGGAATTATTGTGAGCCTGTAGTCTGATCTGCCAAGACCAGGCCCATACAACTTCAGAAATTCCTTCATTAAGCCCCATAACACCTGTTTGAGTGGCTATAGCAAATCTTTTGGAAAGCCATAAAATTTTAAGATTTCAAGTTAAACAGTGAATTATCCTCACCTGTTATAATTTGTATCTTGTTTCCAGTTTAAATTTGTCAACTAACAGTCTCTGGCTCATGTTATATTTTGTCTGCTAGAATGAAAAGGCTTCTATTATCATCAGGTATATTCTTTCTTTGTAGGACTTCAGACTAATTTACACTGACCTGTGGTTATTTGGTTGAAGCCCTTTGAATACATGTTTCTATATGCTTTCATACTAGGAGGCATAATCAGCTGGTAACTTTATCTTTTCCATTTTAATCCATAAGGTACATACAAGAGTGTCAATCATATGGGGATAAATCTTTCAGCTTTTTGTCCAGGATCCCTGGCAGTGGAATCAATAAAATGAGGAGATTTTTGGGTCCATGAGTCCACTATTAGACTAATTATAAGCATATCATCTAATCTTCCTGCTGCCTTGGGATGTGCTACATAAGGCAAGGTGAAGTCTTTTCCACCATTTAAGCTTTAGTAATCTTTATGGAGCAGTTCAGCTACATCAGAGGTGGATTCCATTCCCCGTCATTCTCTGACCGCATGCATTTGCCAAGAGCTTAACCTTGGGCTAAGTACTGGACTCAGGAGTTGCTCCATGAAGAACTAAAGAACCTATCCTTTTGCAGCTTCATGCATTAAACTTCCAATGAAGCCAAAAAAGAGTTCCAGATGTAAAGCTGTGGCAAGTTCAAGCTTCCTATAAGTTTTTTTTTTATTGTTGTTTTAAATTATTCCAGTTGGGATCCAGAATTTGACAAAGACCATCCAGAGCTATGTAAACTGATGGCTACTAGCCACTATTATGTATTACATTACAGCTTAATGAATTTACCCAAATTTTAGTCCTCATTTATTTTAAAAGGTTTAATCATGGCTTGTAACTTGTAGAAGAAGATTCAATGTCTTATAAACTTGAAATAGATAAAAAAAGAGGTATATCCTCTTTGTGAAACAGTGTGGACATCAATCAGCTTTTGCTAACAAACCTTTAAGAAAAAAGATCAGTACCTCTTCTCATCTTGTCTTATGGACAATACAATAGTAAGACAAATGGACAAAAAGCATATTTACATTTTTAAAATAAGCTCAACCAAAAGAGAAATGCATTAATGAATGTCCTCATGTTTTCATCAAGGGCCCAATCCTCAAATATCTCCAACTTTCATTGAATGTTTGTTGAAGACATTTAGCACATCAAAGGATTGACCTCAAAAGGCTGTCCAGTTAAACCCTTTTCCTACTGAATATATTTACTGACAAAATTTAAATTAAATAAATAAAATCCATTATACATTTAGACTACAGCACAGTCCCCTGCACGTAAAAGTGTCCTTGAAAGAACTCTGATTAGCCATTAATTATCTTTACAGTAGCTACTGTACTCCAGCCAACAAATAGCAAAATGAACAAGAACTAGCAGAATGTTGCTTTAGGTAACAAGCAGGATGAGTGTTAGAATAGGATTCGCACACATGAGAATAACAAAACTGAACAAGAACAGTAACAAAGGAAATCACAACACAACAAAACAAAGAAAGATATTTTTAACCTTTAAGTTAGGATTCAACACTGCAAAATATGAGAAATATGGTGGGTAGGTAATATCTTTCATTGAACCAGCTTCTGTTGGTGAGAGATACAAGCCTTCCAGCTTACACAGAGCTCCTCTTCATGTCTGAGAAACATGCAGTACTTAGAGCTTGTCTATGCTAAAAAGTGTTGCAGCTGGTCTACTATAGCACCTCAGTGAAGATGCCATATACAGGAGCCTGTCTCCTGTCAGCATAGGTAATCCACCTCCCCAGGAATCAGTAGCTATGTCGACAGGAGAAGCCCTCCCATTGCTGTAACGCTGTCTACACTGGGAGTAAGGCAGGAAAATCCATACCCCTGAGCGACGTAGTTATACCAACATAAGGTGCTAGTACAGACCTAAGCTTCAGAGTTTCACAGCTAAATACAAGGTGGAACAGATTGTTTAGCATAAGTAAACACATTTCAAGGGACATTCAAGTGACATAAGGTGAAATCACAGGGAGAAAGGGAAGGGAGAGAGATAGACAGAAGAAAGGTAGCTGGTGAAGGGCAGCGTGTGTGTGTGTGTGTGTGTGTGTGTGTGTAATAAGCCATAAATCCAGTGGCTGTTCAGTCCATGATTTAGTGTCTAGCAAAGTTATGAATTTAAGCTCCCTGGTTTGTCTTTGAAGATATTATGCAGCAGGTTTTCTTTGAGAATAAGGACAGATATAGAGTGATCACTTTGCAAAAAGTGTTCACCACAATTTTCCTGGGTGAGTTCATTCAAGAGTGTAGTGATTTCACCCACATAGTTATTGGGAAATTTAGTGCACTGGGTAAGGTTCATCACATATTGTGATAAACATGCATAGGACCCATGGATCTTGAAAGGTGTGTTGATCATTGTTGCAGTGGAGATATGTCTTGAGGTTTTACATCTGTTGTTCCGGTAGGGACTGGTGTGCTTTGAATTGGTGTGTCCATACTTGATGGGAACCACATCTCGAAATAAATCTTTCCCAAACCCCCGCTTCTGGCATCCAAACAATCCCCCAACTTCTCCAAGCACATCATCAGAATCAAGATCCCCACAGACCAGGACACACCAACTCAAAGTGGCACCAGACCCTGCCAGAACAACAGATGCAAAATCTGAAGAAGAGCTCTGTGAAAGCTCAAAAGCTTGTCTTTCTCACCAAGAGACGTTGGTCCAATAAAAGCTATTACCTCACCCACCTTATCTAATATCCTGGGACCAACACAGCTACAACATTTCAAAATGTACAAGTCTTACACTAATGGTTAAACTCCCACAAACCTGTGGGTAAAAAAAATTATGCAAGACACTCTAGTTTTGCAGGCTTTGCAAGTATATAACTCCCACTGACAGGTGTGTCCGAGTGGAGAGAGAAGGTGGTTGGAGTAGTCTGAGCTCCAGTTATTCTCAGCTTTCTATGTTCCCTGCCTGGGTCAGGTAGGGCTACCATACATTCGGTTTTTCCCGGACATGTCCGGCTTTTCAGCAATCAAACCCCCGTCCGGGGGGAATTGCCAAAAAGCCGAACATGTCCGGGAAAATGCCGGCCGGGCACTTCCCCTCCCGCGGTGGCTCTGCTCCTCCCCTGACTCTTCGGCTCTGTTTAAGAGCCGAGCTGCCTGAGCACTATGGGCTTCAGGCAGCCCCCTTGCCTCCGGACCCCAGCCGCCGGCTGGGCACTTCCCCTCCCGGGCTCCAGCGGCGCAGGGTCCGGAGGCATGGGGGCTGCCTGAAGCCCGTAGCACTTGGCTCTTAAACAGAGCCGAAGAGTC